>NC_089795.1:4468612-4511112 GCF_040412425.1 Macrobrachium rosenbergii | reverse complement strand
TAGAGCAATTTTGGGGTTAACAAAATACCCAAATAAGTGTGAATAGTGGCGATTGTGAGTTAATTACGCAAAGTGATTATTCAACAAAAAACGCGCTGGGTGTCTTTTTGCTTCGCTGTCGAGTAGGTGACGTCACAGGTTAGCAAGTTGAGAGATAGGTACTTCGTTTTCTGTTTCAAAATTGGTAAGTACCCCATTCTCGTAAGTTGCGCAGAACGCCGTTTTCTGTTCTTCTTTTTTAGGGGGTAACTTTTGCCTTTCTCTAGTGTTCTTTTTGGTTTCTCTTTTTTATGTTGTTACGCTCAGGGCATGTGATTACTCACAAAATGCCGGACGATGCAGCAAGCACATCCCAATCAATTGTGGTGCATAAAGTGACGAACATTAGTGCGGGAATTACAAATTTTAAAGGGCTAGTTGGACGGGAAGCCAACCCAAAATATAGAAACTTTCATTGAGTCAGTGAACAATTATCTGAATTCCAAGAAAATTACGAATGGCGCTGAAGCTTTAACAGAGGCTAAATCATTTCTGGATTTAGATAAAGGAGATATTGGGAAACGAGCACGCAGTTTCGGGTTCAGAAGGTGTAAAACTTGGAATGAACTGCAGAAATTTCTACGAGCTACTTATGGCGGAGTTCAACGTGAATGCGCAGTTCGGAATTTGCGAGAGTTTCTCAAAATAAAGAAGGGCAATGATTCACTAGTCACATACAGTGCGAATTTATTTGATGCAGTAGTTGAGTTAAAGAAATCTATAACAGGTTCTCCATGGGTAACTGGAAATAATATCTCCTTAGATAATTTTGAAAGATTGTTACACTTTGCTTGCCTTTTAACGTCGGTCCCAGATGTAATTGTAGATAGTTTTGATAAGAGAATTGATCAGGATACAGATGAATCCTTTTTTGTTTGCACAGATTAACAAAAATCTAGCAAAATGCCCGACACTGGACAGTAGTTTTGTACAGGAGGTGCAAAGATGTCAGCTGCGGTTTCCAAACCACAGAATAATGATAGTCGCTCGCATTCGGGAAATGATGCAACAGCGAAGACATGTGCACAAGTAGAATCGAAGAAAATTCCAGAGAGATCAGTCACAACGATACGTTGTTTTAATTGTGATAAAATAGGCCATAGTAAATCAAATTGCAGAGTGAGATATTGTTCAGTTTGCAAATCTTCAGATCATGGATGGAGATTTTGCCCAGCCACAAAGAGTAGAGATTATTCAGGAAGTCCGGGGAGGTTTTTCTAGATATGACAGGAGAATTCCACATGATGCAAGTTCTAGATACACAAAGGAACAGCAGAATTTTCACAAGATAAGTTCGAAAACGGACACAGGATAATGACTAATCAGGTCGTAGAGTCACTAGAACCTAGGCCGATTGTACGTGGATTCTCTAATGGCAATGAAATTTCTATTTTCATTGATTCTGGTAGCTCAGTTAACTTAGTAAATGCTGACCTTTTTCACTCGAGGTTTCCAGAGTGCAAATTAGTCCCTTCTAGTGAGACAGTGTGTGATGTACAAGCGAGGAAACTGAATATTTTAGGTTCGTCATTTCTTACGCTTTGTATCGGTGGAAAGACAATAGTAGAATCATTTTTGGTCATAGAAGGATTAGCCTTAGGTGAAATGGTTTTGCTAGGACACCCTTCTTGTATGCGACATAACATCAACATTCTTACGGGAGTTCAGGGGATTACAATAGGTGAGTCAGGTTGTTTTGTTCCATATATACACAGGAAAAAAACTTGTGAGAAACCTAAGACACAGTCTGAGACATGTGTAACACATTCATTAGAGAGTGAAGATATTCGCAAAGATCTTTCAAAGGATTTTTGTTGGAAGATATTGAATTGCAACCATGAGTTCCTACATTAGTTAAAGTGTCGCTGAAAGAGAAAAAAGTTTCCTTCTCAAGTGTGCGTTGTTGAGGAACCGAGAAATTCAAAGACGTTGTGAGTACGGTGTCAGTGAATGAAATTTCAGTCGCAGGCGTGACTTCAGTAGAATTAGTTAGCTATCAAGACTCAGTGAAAAAAATATCACAAGGGTACTTATGTAATTGATTTTGAAGAGTTTAAGGAAGAGCATAAATTAGTGAGTTTTTGTGGAGACGGGAATATGTTTCCTAACGAGGAGCAACAGTTCCGAAGTCAGGTTCTACATGAACACTTGGCTAAAGTTGATTATCCTGAATATTCAGATAAAGTAGAGAAAGTGTTGAAAGAATATCTAGATATCATTGCTTTGAAGGGAGATAAATTAGGAGTTACAGATGTTTTAGAACATTCAATCCGCCTAGAAAAGGGTACAAATCCCATATATATTCCAGCATATCGAATTCCTTTTAAGATCAGAGAAGAAGTAGAAAAAGAAGTTCAGAAGTGGGAGTCGGAAGGCATTATCAGACCGTCCAATTCTCCGTTTAATTTTCCTTTGCTTGCAGTTCCTAAGAAAGACGGTAGTATCAGAGTTTGTGTAGATTTTCGTAAATTGAATGAAAAAACATGCCCAGATAGATATCCGGTAGCTTGTTTGCCTGATTTGTTTGTTGAGATCGGTGGCAAGAATATATATTCATCTATAGATCTGATGCAAGGGTTTTTACAGGTTCCCCTTTGTGAGAGTAGCCGTAAATATACAGCATTTTCGGTACCAAAGGGACATTACGAGTTTAATAGGATGCCTTTTGGATTACAAGGGTCCCCAATAACATTTACTAGACTGGTTAACACAGTACTTCATGGCTTGTTAGGAAAGTCGGTGTTTGTGTACATGGATGATATTCTCATATGCACAGATACAATTGAAGAACATCTAAAGGTGTTAAAAGAAGTCCTCAAGCGATTACGGTTCGCTGGGTTAAAGGTCAAATTGGCCAAATGTGAGTTTCTGAAGAAAAATTGTCTATTTAGGACATGTTATCTCTAAAGAGGAGTTAGAGTGAATGATGAGAAAGTTAAAGCCATTGTGAATTTTCCAGTTCCCAAAACCAGGAAACAGATTCGTTCGTTCCTAGGTATGTCGGGTTTCTTTCGCCGTTTTGTGCGGAATTTTTCTACAATAGCGTCTCCATTGACAGATTTGTTACGAGAAGACGTTAAGTTTGTTTGGGGTGATAGTCAACAATTAGCTTTTGAGAAGCTTAAGAACGCTTTGGTGAACCCACCAGTTTTGAAGTTTCAGATTTTAGTCAACCGTTCACCTTAGTGACTGACGCGAGTCAGGAAGGTATAGGTGCGTGTTTGATGCAGAAATTTGAGGGGAAATTACACCCAATTGCTTTTTATAGCAGAAAGTTCAAAACGCGTGGTAGTAACGAAAGGCTGATGTCAGTTGTGGACAAGGAGGCTTTCGCAGTCGTCTCTAGCCTTGTTCATTTTAAGATGTTGTTGTTGGGAAATAAAGTTGAGATTTTTACAGATCATCAACCGTTGTTAGAGCTTTTTAATAAGCCAAATTTGTCGCCCAAGAGAGCACGTTGGTTCCTAACATTGAGAGATTTTGATGCAAACCTCAAATACATTGAAGGTAAGCATAATGTAGTTGCAGATGCATTGAGCAGATATTTTCCGGTCGAGGATGAGGAAATACACACCGAATCCTGTGTGGGAGAAGAGAGTAAATATTTGGTGTCTAATGTCTCTGATATTAGTAGTTCTGAGAGATCGCATGTAGAGGACATACACGTTCCTACAGTGCATACTTCGGGAGAAATAGTGAGTCGGCAGTCTCGGGAGAGATTGTTATTCGTGATAGTGAGAGTAACGCAGTGTGTTATATTACGGGTGAAAATGTCACTTGGGACATAGGCTTGCTGGAACAAAAGCAAGATGAAGATAAATTGTTGTCAGATGCTAAGGCATTTCTTAAGGGAGTTTCACCGAAGAAAGGGTATAAGTTGCCTTTTTCTGGTCTAGAGTTGGAGAATAATTTATTGGTGAGAAAAGTTAAGTATAACTTGCGAAGTACTCGAAGCATGGGTGAGATTACACAAATCATCGTGCCAGAGAGTCTAGTACCACAAGTTCTAGACATTGTACATTGTAAATTTGGTTCTCCTCATTTGGGTGTAGACAAGACGTATGAAAACGTCAGGTCAAAGTTCTTTTGGAAAAATATGTTTTCCGCAGTAGAAGCCTTTGTGAAGAAGTGTGCTATTTGCAATGCGAATAAGCCAGCGACGACAGTGTCGTGTCGTTTGGGTTCATATCCCATACCACATAGGCCGTTTCAGAGAGTGCATATGGATATTCTGGGTAACTTCTCAGAGTCCGCTTATGGTTATAGACATTTATTAGTAGTTGTTGATGAGTTGACTCGCTTTGTCGAGATTTTCCCACTGAAATACAAATCAGCTGAGGAAGTTGCTATAGCGTTTTTTAAGGGGATAATTTGTCGATATGGTGTTCCAGAATGTCTGATCACAGACAATGGTAGGGGAGTTTATTAATAAGACTTTAGACGGTCTTGCTAATTTGTTGGGGATAAAGAAAGTATCTATAATCCCGTATAGACCTGAAGCGAATGGGTTGTGTGAGAGGGCGAATCGGAAAGTAATCGAAGCTTTGCGCATGACGGTGGAGGTTCCGATACACATTGGGACAGATCTTTGGATGAAGTGCGATATAGTATCAATACTATGATGAATGACACAATTAAGATATCTCCAGCAGAAGCTTTGTATGGATACAAGTTGAAAGGACCTTTTGATTTGTTACCAGAGTGTTCAGGGTGATGTTACGGTCACTTCATTGATAAATACAGCGAGAGAAAGATTTGCACGTATCAGTAAAGAACTTGAACTTAGTTCGCGTGCAATGGTAGAGAAAAGTAACGCGAAATCGAGGGGGAGTAGCTTTTTCGATGGGTGATAGAGTGTTTGTTAAAGTGAATGTTCGGAATGATCTGAATTATAAGTTAAGTCCGAAGTTCCACGGACCTTTTGAGATTGTAGAGATCAAAAGAGGGAATAGATTTGTAGTTAAAGATGTAAACACTGGAGTGACGAAATTGACCCATATTTCGAAGTTAAAGAAAGTTGGGATGTAATGGAACGTTTGTATATAGTTAGAGGGATAGATGGGTTAATATTTGTATATATGATATTTTTTTTTTTTTTTGTCTCTTGTTCATTTTGGATGTTGAAGTTCTTAATCATTTGTTTTCGAATGATTTTGGGAATTGAGACATGGGCTAATTTCATACGAGATTTGACCCGTGTGTTAGTGTGTTGTTGTGTTATGATGTATTTCATCATCTGACGCAATATGGGTGTTGTTTAGATTATTTTTTTTTGGGGAGGTATTTAGTATATCGGACCGAACAAGTCTGATCTTTTTTTTCGAGTTGGGAGATCGTATTTGAGTATTTGGATTTTTTTTCCAGTTTTTTTTTTTTTTTAAATAAAGGAGCTGTATTGTGAGTAATTATAGTTGTTGAGATCATGGGAGCGATTGCCATTACGTCAATTGCTATTTTGTTGAGAGTTAGTCAGGTGTTGCGAAATATTTGCTAACCAGAGTAGAACTTTCATGTCTTTTACGAGATATGATACCTTTTAGTGTTTGGATAGAATTTTTTTATGAGTGAGTTCCGTAGAGTTTATTGTGCTTGATAGTGAGTTGACTGTGATTATTCTGAGATACAAACTTGGAATTAGTTCACATTGTGAGTGTTTGCTTTTGCATTAGTGGTTTTGTTTGGTTCAGTAACATGAAACCTTTTTGTTATTAGACCTTTTCGAGTGTTTTTGGGAGACTCAGTAGTGACATGGGATAGAGTAGAGACCATGTTCATTTTGGGAGATCAATATCAAGGTTCGGGAGTTGATTATAAGACGAGTTGTGCTTTAGTTAGAGAGAGTGTGTGTGTGACAGTAGTATTTTCCAGTTGCGAGTTTTGTCTGTGGGGTGGTTGTGAATTATCATTAGTTCATAGACAGACTCCGACAGAATGTGACTTTAGACAGTTCCCAATGAGATTACCACATTGAGTCCACCAGTACTCTTCCTGCTGTGTTTTACAAAAGGAGTATGCAGTTACAATGATGTGCCAGAGCAACAAGTCGACGACATTCGTTCATCGAGGGTCCGAGCAGTTCGATTCATCCTGCAGAATCCTGTCTACGGAATTTCTCGTACTTTAGCCGTGCTGTATTCAACAGTTCCGAGAAGATAATTGCGTCATACGCATAACGAGCATTTGCAGTGGAGGTACCTACAACCAAGGTGCCAATGACGGTTCCACCGTTGGAAGACATTGACGATTCCGTGATGTTCCAGTATCAGGAATATATTATGCCGACAATTTTAATTGTCTTAATAGCTATTTTACTGATAATTCTTGTTGTGGGAGTAGTAAAGCTTATTCGTGTTTGTAAGATTACATGTAAAAGGCTCTAAGAACTCAACCCCAGTGACTTTGGAAGTGCGTCATGAGAGCAGTCCTAAAGCTGCAGTGCAGTAGACATTGCTGATTGAGCATAGTCCTATTCTGTTATGTTTTATACATATGCTTTTGTTTTAGTTTGCCGTTAAGGAGAGCGAGACGCTCTTATGTGGTGGCCGAGCTCTATTTCAGAAAATATGGCTGCTACAATTTTAAAGGACACATATATGCATTTCATAGCTTCAATGCTTTAAGATGTGATGAAAGAATTTATGGAGTCAGATGGAAGTAGGTCGAGAGACTCGAGGTAAAATCTTTGTGTTCAACAAATAGTTTGATTCCTCAGCAATATTGCCGGTCAGGTGATCTTCCGAAGTGTTATGTATATTCGTGAGTACGTGCGTTAATTTGATCTAGATTTGCCAAAATCTGCCCTAAAAGTGAGTTTGATCGTTCATTAACGTGATAGAACTGCAGTTGTCTAGACGTAGCTTTGGAGAGGATCCAGGCTTTAAATCGGCAGATAAGGTAGACTTTGAAATCTCTGTTTTTATGGGAGAAAATTGAACTTGTGATTTTTTACCATGATTTTCTAATCATTATGAACTTTTGAACTGGTGTGGGAGATTTAATATGAATATTCATACCTCTTTTGTATTATTGTTTTGTCATGTTACGTTTGCCATATCTTGGCTATGCATTTTACACTTTCCATTATTGTGTTTTTGCATTTCATATATTTTTGGGGAGTTTTCTATCATGTTTGATTCTTCCGACAGATGTCTGTGGACAGATGTCGGTGGACAGTGTGGACTGGTCTGAATAACATGTGGTAGACTGGTTTTGACATGACTAATTATTGATTTGGGAGTATATGTGAGTTTGGATATTTTCAGGCTATTAGCCATAGTGAGACTTCTTTAATCAGAAGTGTTTTACAGTTCAGAGTTTAGTTATCTAACTCGATATTTCATTTATTATGCATTTTAATCTTTGCTTTGTTTTTTATTCATTTCTTGTTGGGTTATTTGAATAATAAACTTATTTTTGTAGAAACTATTGCGTTTCTTTAAATGGTCCATTTAGTTGATTTGGTGAGAATGAGTGCGATTCGGGTGGGTGAACTTCGGAAAACGATGAGAGAGAGAGAGAGGCGATACACAGAGAGAGAGAGAGAGAGAGAGGTGATACACGGTGAGAGAGAGAGAGAGAGAGAGAGAGAAAGAGAGAAAGAGGAGAAAAATAGATGTAAGTGTTGCGTGAGCGAACGTTCATACGCCTCCGTTTCATGAATAAAGATCGTTGGAGCACGTTACGTACACCTTCAAAAAGGTGTTAATTCTGTCCCCGTTACACATACAGCAATTACGGAGACATTATCTATTAAGAGGACTCTCCTCATGATTGAATGAACGAGGGAGTAGCTAACTGTGAAGCCACTGCCACGAAATGCAGAGAGTTTGAAATTATATTATCGTTCTGATCTCAGGCCTTTCAGTATTGATATTGGCAGTGGGAAGAGAGAGAGAGAAGGTGAGAGAGAGATGAGAGAGAGAAGATTTGAGAGAGAGAGAGAGAACCTGTTCTGGACTTAAATATCATTTCGTTTCTCCAGTCTTTTACCTTTTGAGCTTGTTTATGGTTTTCAGTGTTTTCAGGAAATTAGCAATCTTGTGTCAACTAATATGTTTTTAAAGTGGACATCTAATGATACAGCACTAACCTGAAATATATATTATTATTATTACACACATTATTATATATATATATATATATATATATATATATATATATTATATATATATATTATATATATTTATATATTATATAATATATAGAAATTATCATAAAAGCAAGATATCATATATATATATATTTATATATGATCTTATATTTATAATCATGAAGCTACAAATTTGCTTAATATCAAATAATTAAGGTCCTCTGGAATATCTGATCGAAAATTATCACTGACGGGGAGTTTATAAGGTGATAAATTTGAACGCTAAACAGTGGATCCACATGTGGATTTATATTCAAGCAACATTTATAAAATTATCAAAATATATAATTCACTGTATATAAAATATTTACTATATTTATATAATATAAACACCATATCATAAACCATATATTAGAAATAAGACTTATATATACTTAATTCTTACAATATATATATATGTACCCAATTATACATCCAAAATGAGTGTATAATATACGTATATACACGTTATTATATATATTTATATATATATATATATATATATATATATATATATATATATATATATATATATATATATATATATATATATATTCACAATTACACATATATATAGCTGTATTCAAGACAAGAATCATATATAATTCTATCTCTCTCTATATATATCTCTCTCTCTCTCTATATCTCTATCTCTCTCTCTCTCCTCTTGTGGCTGCCAGAGATCTGTACTTGAAAGATTACATGATTTATGTAGGACGATGTAAATCTGCCAGTCCTCATTGCCTTTTGTCATATTGGCTTCACACCTGTTAATCCTTTCCAGAGAGTTTCTTAATCTTTCTATTTTGTGTTTCCTCTCTCCCTCGTTCTTTCAGTCACGTTGAAGAGTCCGTAATTGGTATATGGTTAATAGGAAATGGAGTATCTGCCCCTGTTGTTCCTATCTTCTAATTCCTGTTCGATTATCTTGGGGAAATCACTAATAATCAGATTGTTTGAAAGAGAGTAGAGAGAGAGAGAGAGCTGGGGTTGTGGTGAGGGAGTGTTTGGGTGGTTTGGATTATATTTTCAGAAACATTTCTTGATGCTTAGCCACTCTTCGAGGAAGGAAATTTCATGTGGGATATTTATGATCTGCTTCAGAGCCAAAACAAATGTGTTGAATTTCGTGGTTTGTCTATGAGATTTAATGTAAGACAAACTTTCTTTTAACGTGCTCCCCCTTTTTTTGAGTATGGGGTAATTTAGCACGATATTCTTTGAAGGACTTTGATTTGGCTCTGGGGTAGACAAAGTCTCGATGATGCCCTTCCTGACATCGCTAAGACCCCGGTATGCATTACATCATTATTGTACCAGTCACCAGCTCCCTTATTCCCAGCAGCGAGAGAGACGTTGAGCAGTTAGTAGGTGGACAGTTCGAGACGTGAGGTGTCTGTTATGTTTTTAGAAGATGTTGGAGTGGCTGCACCCACTGAAAAGAAGCAAGGCTAATATTGTTGTTTTCAACATTTGAAGGTATTTGTTTGTATCTGCACATGTTTGTGGAAAAGAGGACGAAGACTGTTCAGTGATATTTACTATAGGCGTGTTATTATACCTTGTTTTACATAGGCAGTTACCTTCATCCTAATTGTTTGCTTCTAACACCACAGCTAGTACTACTATTACTGCACCATAAATATTCAATATCGTAGCCTAATTTATCTATTTTTAAACTTTAAGATAATATTCCCTTTCCCAAAATGAGAAATTGTCATTACATTAAACTGTAACATTGTTACTAATATGATTAGAACTTTATTTTCATCAATAACACCATATATTTTAAAAAAAATCCATGTTAACTTTAAGATCATCATGTAAAATTGTCATCGAAATATTCTAAAAGTAATCATCTTTCTGAATAGGTCACTGATACTAGTCTCCTTAACCACCAAATGACGGTTCTGGTTGATATTATACATGCTGAGCCAAACGTCAGCTGGCAATACTAGTTAATTTGGGATAGGAAAGTAAAAAGTTAAGCATACCTTAGTTTAATAAAGACCACTGAGCTGATTAACAGCTCTCCTGAGAGAGGGCTGGCCTAAAGGATTAGACTTATTTTACCTATAAGAACCAGTTGGTTACCTAGCATTATGGGGACCTACAGCTTATTGTGGAATCCGAATACATTATAACGAGAAATGAATTTCTAACCAGAAATAAATTCCTCTAATTCTTCATTGGCCGGACGGAGAATCGAACGCGGCCCAGCAAAGTGCTAACTGAGAACGATATCGACCCGTCCAACGAGGAACAAGGATGATTTTTGACTTAGTATTTCATAAAGAATAAAAGTTTAATTCATTGAAAGAATAGAGAAGTTTTAAGAGAGAGAGATAATATTAAGGAACTAAATGGAAACGTTTTCCAAACAAATTGGTTTTTTTTTTAGAAAGACCAATAAACAACTTTTTCAATTTTAACTTAGAGTCAACGTTTGATTTATTCGTTAATGCACTGAAAGTGTCAACCGAATTATATTATCTCCAGATCTTCAAAGAGCAGTTTTCTGATTTGATCAAGGCTTTTTCTGCCTCTATTGTGTCAATCTTGGGCGTTTTCTTAACTTACAGTTCTGTTTATACCTGGTAATTCCAGAGCAAATAATATCTACAAAATTAACATTCCTTCAATTATAAGGAATGTTTCAAAACAGAAGAAAGAATGCCATACTCCATGACCGAATTGCGCATTAATGTTATGATTATATTTGGAATCATTCAGCTATCTGCCTTCCCAGCAATGTCATTATAGTAAATGTATGAAACCATACTAATTTCATCAATACTTGCATGTGATCACTGAAGGTGGACTTACAGTTACATATCAAAATATATAATGAATGAATTATAATTTCTTTTGTAGGTATTGACAAGAGAAAAACAATTTCTACTAAAAAACATAGGTCGATTTGAGCTAAGGTCAATTGAATATATTAAATTCGAATTATCCTTCTGGGGAAAAGATTTGGTATGCAATATAGTTAGCCTGCCAAGGTAAAGACTTAGGTACAATGGTACTACATTCCAAATCCTCAAAGAAGTGTAGGTTTAGTTATCAGCGGCCTTGCCTTTCACTTGAAAGACCTGGTTCGATCCTATATGAATCAGAACTTATTTCTGTTCCACACGTGATTGTGTTGATTATTTCTATCAAAGAACTCCAGAATGGATAAAAATGAAATACCGTCAGTTGGGTCATTGCTGAATCGGAAGCTGGGGATTACACGCTGGTATGCCTGGCAGTTAAATTGTTCAGGTAAACCTAAGGAAAACCTGTTCAGAGGTTCAACTAATTTTATGACTTGTATGGCTTAGTTGAAGCAGTGTTGCCTTTCAATTGAAATTCCCTGTGTTCGATGAGGATTATGAGTTAGAAATTTATTTCCTTTATACACGTGACTGTTTTGATTAAAACAATTGCTTTTAAAATTACATAACAAAATATATATATATAGAATATATATATATATATATAATGTGTGTCTGTCCAAAACAAAAATGTGTGTGTGTGTGTATGTGTAAGTATATATATATATATATATATATATATATATATATATATATATATATATATATATATATATATATATATATAAAAATAATATATATATAATATATATATATTGGTCTATGGCAACATGAACATTTGAAGATAATTTTATAGAATATATAGAGGAAGATCAAATGGCCTTATAACCTATGAAAGCCGCAGCATAAGGTTGTGGTTATTTGAATCCTCCGAAAAGTGAAAATGGTGCGATCTGTAATGATAATACACTGGTATAAATCAAGATGGTATATATATATATATATATATATATATATATATATATATATATATATATATATATATATATATATATAATATATATATATATATATATAAATATATATATATATACATGTGTGTGTTTACCATGCAAAGAATCCTCCGATAATACATACAATGTGCGCGTGTGCGTGTGTGTGAATATGTGTGAATATTTGTAATAAAATAAATATGAAAATCAAAATGTAATCACAACAGTCAATGAGCAGCGTTTGGCAAATGACCATTAGAAAATTCCCATCTCCTCTCAGTTTTCCGTTGAAATCTGGAAGGGAAATCCGGTCCTCTTCCCAAATATATGTCTATCGTATCAGTGGCCAAACAAATTTCCCCAAAAGAGGCAGCTGACGTTCTCTCAGGGCCATAGAGTATCGGAAACTGCTCAGGATAAAATGTGAAGGGATCCTAACTAAGAACATAAATACCTCCACCAATTTCCTCCTCCAACTCTATTGATCCTTTGGTAAAAAAAAAAAAAAAAAAAAAGATAATGAGATCCTTCGGCAGAGCGTTTGGCTTGTAATATCAGGTAGTAAGAGATAGGAGAAGCATTCTTTGTATATCATTTTTATACGTATTATATCTCTATAACATAAGATTTCAGCCTATTTATGAGTATGAATTTACGGTAATTAATAATTTCTTTTTTATATTTTAATTCTTTGCCCTTAGAAGTTCTCAAGGGAGATATGATTTCTTGAAGAATGAATCGTAAGAAAATACACCACATAATTCATAATATCAACAAATATAGAAATGTACCCGTTCACAAAAGAAAATTCACACACACACACACACACACACACACACACACACACACACATATATATATATATATATATATATATATATATATATATATATATATATATATATATATATATATATATATATATATATATATAGAGATATTAGAGAGAGAAGAGAGAGAGAGAGAGAGAGAGCCTACTAAAAGCAATTTGTCCCTAACATGAAGGATCCTTCCTATATATATATATATATATATATATATATATATATATATATATATATATATATATATATATATATATATATATATATATATATATATATATATATATATATGTATATATTAGTATATATTAATGTGACTTTTCTTAGCAACATTTACTTCAGGGGTTGACGTCCCTGCCTACACGATATATTATATATATATATATATGAAGAGACACTTTAGGTTAATGTGGCTTTTGTTAACATTCACTTCAGGGTTGACGTCCCTCCTTACACGAGTTAGGGTAGAAAAGGAGAAGGACACGAAATCAGACCAGTGGGTAGAAGGGACTCTTTAAGCCCTGGTAGGCAAACCTTTTAAGAGAAGGTTACTCTGAATTCAAACCTTGTTATCCAAACTCGGACTGTGCCATAGCCATTGTACTGTGGCCTTCCATGGCCCTGGGTCTGTGCTCCTCTGCCTCGGGATACTATCAGTCATTTATCGTCTTTTTCGTTCACTTTCTTGTTTTTTTTTTTTTTTAAGTGCGTGGGACAGGCTGATGAGAAAGCAAAATTTGCTCCGTGGATTATCAGGAAAGTGCTTTTATCTTTACCTAATCTATTCCTATTGAGCGTTTTATTTCCAAATGGATCCTGACTGTCCTCCCCCAGTTATTGTGGCAAACCTGCAGATTTCATTTGCTTTACAAGGTGTGCCAGATCCACCTTGTCGACCAGTTGCTTCCGGTGCTTTTTTCAGTGATATGTGGGCCATGTTTATTTATTCTTTTAATAGAATTTTTGTGAATAATGTAAATACTGTTGTTGTTGATGGCATTGTTGTTTATTGTTCTGTTGATTTTTACAATGTTACTGTTGTTATGAGTTTATTTATTAATTTTGATACTGATTTTATGTTATTGATTCTAATTCTTTCAGGAGATTGAGCTGAACCCTGGGCCTGTTATGCATTACAGCAAGAAAAACTTGCAGAGTACGTGACTTAAAAATTTGGATCTTAATGTCAAATTTTCTTGATCCGCAGAGGTGTGCCCATAGCCATGATTTGATGTTTTTATCTGAGACTCATGTAAGTAGTAACAAGTCAAAGGTTGAGTTTTTAATCCCAGGGTTTGATGGCCCTGACTTTATTTATCATCGTAACATCCCACATGCGCAAGGTACGGCTGTAAACAATAAGTCCGGAAGACCCATTTATTGTCAGAAAAATTTGGAATGCAGTTGCAAACTTAGTAATACGGTGCCTGTTCCAAAGAGTGGCATATCTGCAGATTGCAGAAAGTACAGTCCAATCTCTATTCTCCCTGTGCTCTCCAGAGTTGCTGAAAAACTTATTTTTAAGCCACTATATAAGTATGTAGAGTCTAAAGGATTGTTAGCTGAGAGTCAATATGCATATTGGGAACAGTTAGGTACCTGCAATGCTCTTTTAGACTTGACTTGCCATTTGCTCGGTGACTCTGATGGGGTTCTGAGTGCAGAGTAATTCAAATAGATTTTAGTGCTGCTTTCGATTTAGTAAATCACAGACTCTCATTCATAAACTTCAGAATCTTGGAGTGGGTGGATATGTTTTAGTATTACTCTCCCTCCCAAATTCAATTTTTTTCTTGTGCCCCTTGTCTCTCCAACCATTATTTTTTTTTATTCAACTTGTGCATATTCTGTAATGGGGAACTTTGATAATCATGTTGCAATATAATTTTTGATAAAAATTTATAACTTTATCTCAAGTTCATCATTCTTATAAACATTGAATTCCAAGTCTTAATATACCTATAAAAAACTGTGAATGTTTTTTTAGTGAAAACGATAATGATCCACGTAAAATACAATTGAAGATCATTTATACAATAATAAATGTCAGTACCTAATAATATTGCATTATATATATATATATATATATATATATATATATATATATATATATATATATATATATATATATATATATATATATATATATATATAGAGAGATATATAGAGATATATAGAGAGAGAGAGAGAGAGAAGTCAAGTCTTAATGAAGACGTCAACAACTACAGTTAAACCTATGCATATCCTGATATACAATCACTTATCCAAATTCATTGATATAATCTATTGCAAACTGGAATTAATTAAACGAACGAGACACCAATACATCATTCCTGGAATACGCGCAATGGACTTGATTAATTTGCTGTTGATAGATTATTTTTTTAGTAGCTAAAGGGAAATAGAGCAGTGACTTTTAATGTTTGATTAATGGACACCCAAAGTCATACTACATGAATTTCATGAAGGCGTAATTTACTCATCCCCACAGAGCATTCAAAGGCATTTATCAATACTATGTAACATTGTAGGTAATGCTAATAGTTATGATGAAATCTGCCCATTCCGAAGAAAGATGAGAGTTTTCCCTCTTTTCCAATTAGCCAATTGACAGGTGAATGTTTTACGTAAGGCTGATATGTCAGGTCATGTGTCAGCTTGAAATGTCAAGGGTATTAACATTTGTAAAAGTAATTTTTAATAACTGACCGCTGATATTTATGAAAAATTGTATTATTTTTTTTTTTATAAAATAAAAAATGCTGAACGCCATTGTCATTAGACCTTCACTTCGATATCAAATATTTAGATAATTTTTGCGAGCAGAAATTTACAATGCCGTGCATCATTTCCTGTTTTGTTTGTGAATATCGCGTTTTACTGAGCTTCTTGTTCTTTCACTTCTTGCATCATTTTCTCCGGGTTTCTTGCAGGTTTTGGATATCTTTCTTCATATGAGAAGGAGCTGCATTCTCGAAAAAATAACCTCTCTCTCTCTCTCTCTCTCTCTCTCTCTCTCTCTCTCTCTCTCTCTCTCTCTCTCTCTCTCTCTCTGACCTGAAAATTTAATGTTCAAATGCATAACTGACGAATGATACCGGCAACACTGACCTGTATTGTTATGTTGCCAGATGCACTAAAAGCAGTTTGTCTTTCACTCAAACATAATAACAATTTTTTTTTTTCTTGGTGTTAGTCTACCTAACGAACCACAAAACCCAGGTCTCTTGTTCTCTTATTTATTAAATATCGTCGTTATTGCTCAATACCAAAACATAAAAGAATTTATAAGTCGCATGTTTTTACACAAATGTGCATTTAATAGCAATAATGACGTCTTAACTGCTCGACTACCTCGCAGTTTTTTGTATACACTTCAGCCTAATATCCCTACATGAACTATTTGTTATATATATATATATATATATATATATATATATATATATATATATATATATATATATATATATATATATATATATATATATATATATATATAAAGAGAGAGAGAGATAGAAACTATTCTGAAAGCCTTGACATGAATCGTTGTTCCAGAATTACTCACGGAAAAGGCGATACACATAAGCGTGATTGGCCATGTCAGCCCTACGTTTAATACCCTGATTAATGGACATAACTAACTGGGCTGACAAGTTTCTGACATTGATGCTTTACTCTCTTTTCTACGAAATACTTATTTAATTTTTTTTTGGGGGGGGGAGCATGTCTGAATTTCGGGTGCAGTTTTCATTTTTGTTTTTTTATGTGATTTCTAAGTCTTTCACCCACTGAGGGTTACTGATAAAAATATTCCCCCTTTTTCACCTGGCATCTCTCACCCTTAAGGAAGACAATCTGAACCAGCAATGAAATTAATGTTCCTTGAATTAAAAGTTAAATTTAAAAAAATATTCAAAATACTCTTCATTATTTTAGATAAAATTTTTACACTAAAAAAGGTTTACACCGTATATACTATGCGCAGATCGACTGGTTGTCAGGATGTAACGAAACAAATTTTATTGGTGGAATCGTTTACTATTTGCTCATGTGCAGAGACTAATTTTTTATCTCTAAAGTCATTTCTATAAAAAAATAATGAATTTTTTACCACAATGAAATGTACAGTTTATGACTAAACGGGTCATAAAATGTAACTGGTGCCAAGATTGAGAGAGAGAGAGAGAGAGAGAGAGAGAGAGAGAGAGAGAGAGAGAGAGAGAGAGAGAGAGGGTAATTAGGAGGACCAGTGTTAGCTATTTTTAAGTTCGTTTAACTACCAAGGCCTAGAGCGAACATGCAGTTCCTACGGATCCATGACATTTTCAGTCTACTGAAAAAATGAGTTGTTTATTGCGAGACATCTGTGAGCTACCTCTAATATTGTTACGACAAACCCACACACACACACACACACACACACACACACACACACATATATATATATATATATATATATATATATATATATATATATAGAAATATATATATATATAAATCATCAACACAATCACGTGTGGAACAGAAATAAATTTCTGACTCACGTCGGGATCGAACCCAGGTCTCTCAGGTGGAAAGCAAGGGCGTTATCCACTGGGCCATACAAATCTAAAGAAGTTGGAACCTGAGCAAGCAACTGCACCTAATTTAGTAAACTTTGACCCAATATTTCATTCGTTATCTTGCCTCAAATAAGGATTACCTGGGCAACTTTTCTAACTGCTTGCATACCAGCGAGTTTTCCCAACTTCCCGACTCAGCAATGACCCAATAGACAACATTTCATTCGAATTATCCCTTCTGAGTGAATAAGGTAGAAATCATCAACACACAATCACGTGTGGAACAGAAATAAATTTCTGACTCGTCGGGATCGAACCCAGGTCTCTCAGGTGGAAAGCAAGGGCGTTATCCACTGGGCCATACAAGTCTAAAAGAAGTTGGAACGTAGCAACTGCACCAAGGAATTACCTGGGCAAGCTAACTGTTGTCTATTGGGTCATTTTGCTGAGTCGGGGAAGTTGGGGAAACTTCGCTGGTATGCAAGCAGTTAGCTTGCCCAGGTAATTCCTTGTCTTGGTGCAGTTGCTCTCAGGTTCCAACTTTTTAGACTTGTATGGCCCAGTGGATAACGCCCTTGCTCTCCACCTGAGAGACCTGGGTCTGATCCTGACTCGTTGAATTTTGTCTTCAGAGTATTATATAAATAGTTGTGAGTCATTAATTTATATATATTATATATATATATATATATATATATATATATATATATATATATATATATATATATATATATGTGTGTGTGTGTGTGTGTGTGTGTGTGTGTGTGTGTGTGTGTGTGTGTGTGTGTGATATCTTATATATATATATATATATATATATATATATATATATATATATATATATATATATATATATATTTATTTATATATATGTGTGTGTCTGTGTGTGTGTGTGTGTGTGCATATTCAGCTTTTGGAATGGCTAATCACTCTTAGGTGACCCGCTATTATGCTGCAGTTTAATCGTTTAGATTCATCAGCAATTCGAATGCGTAAATACCTGGTTCAGAGTCTCCTGAAACTGTAATTAAATAACAGCTGAAAATGGAAGTCTCTTTTCTCTCTGTCTCTGGCTCGCTTTCTCTAGAATTTAGAACGTAAAGTTGCCGAATCCTCTGCAAGTCTTATGGAACTTGGTTGCAAACTGCAGAGACTTCAAAGTAAAGCTTTGATAGACTCGTTTCACATGTTGCCTCAAATAAAAGGGAATACCTGGACACAGTGGACGGGTCAGGTGGACATGCAAACTCTGAAAGGCAGTCTGAAATGCTGCAACCAATTTAGAGCAGACACTCCCCTGTCAAACAATATTCAACTTCCTCACTTTCTTCTCCCCCCTTCTCTCTCTCTCTCTCTCTCTCTCTCTCTCTCTCTCTCTCTCTCTCTCTCTCTCTCTCTCTCTCCTTAATTCTTTATTTCTACTCTTGAAACTTGGAAAGATATACAAAAGAACATTTTTCCTTTTGGAGTAGTCATTCTCGTAGAAAGACTTAAACTTGGTTCCAGTTCACGTTTCTATGTTTAGTTCATTTCTTCAGACTTCAGTTTCACATTGTCATTGTACGTGCCTTGGATATAAGACTCTTCGTCGAAGAAAACCGTATCAACATAAGAGAGATGTCTGTAATGTTTTTCAGGTAAAGGCTGAATTTTTCTGCAGAGTTTTGGAAGTAACAGGTCGTTATTTATATTTATGATTAAAGAGCTTGGAACATTAGTCACGGTAAATACTTGTCCCATCTCCTTCATGTCTTGCGATGTCTAAGGATCCTTTAGAAGTTACCATGAGTGGTCTCACCTTTTACTTTTCATTTTAGATTCATTTTTATTCATTATATATAATGAACCCCGTCTATTTCAGATCCTTGCCCTTCTCATTGATCGAGTGAACCTTTTAACTACTAAGAAAGTGAACCAATTCGTTGAATTTTTGTCTTCAGTTATTTCTTAAATAAGGTGGAACTGAGAAATCAAAACATTATACCAGCAGACTTGACTGCGACCCCGTTCTGTCATCAAGGTATAACCCACACGGTTGGCCTACAGAACTTTTTTTTCTTTTTTTTTTTAAGAAAACACTACTCCAGATATTGCCACTTTTAGAGTTAATGACTAATAAAGAGTTTTTGTCGCTTTCGCTCGGAATTTATGTAACAATCATTTCACTGATCAGGAGAGAGGCAAGGAAAAGAGTAAGATGAAAACATACGACAGAATATCTCAAAGAAAAACTTTTACAAAGAGAAAGTCTTTATTTATTACATTTTCTCGTATGATTTTATTTCGCTTTATGAAGATAATACTGACTACTGACTTGAGATTAAATTTGTAATACTGATAATTATGAATTTTTGGCACCCTTTTTTTTATATTGATAAATATCAAGCCACAATTACCGTTTAACATCCACTTCACTATACCTTAGGAATTACTGCACTTAAGCGAGCAGAGTTACAATAGATGTTTCGACCACGACAGGATTCGAACCAGTGCTTGGTTTAACAACAAAGATAAACAGACGCATTTTTGTCATGATGGCAATCAGCTGTCATACTGGAGACAGGTTGATATCGATTTTAAGTGTAGAACCAGAATTCGCAAGCATATACACAACAAAGTCGATATCAACATATAATTTAATTTTCTTGAGAACTAGGTGCTCTGAGTCACTGGTTATTGTTGTTTCTTAACCAGGCATTGGTTTCAATCCTGCCAGGGATGAACCGCCCATCAATTATAATTCCCTATGGGTTTAAGATACTCCCAAGGCATAGTGAACTGGATATTGGAAGTATATGTGTGGCTTAGTATTCGTGAATATAAAAAAAAAAATCATGTGTAAATATATGATAAAAATTCACCCATATATATACACACACATATGTATGTATGTATGTATTTATATATATATATATATATATATATATATATATATATATATATATATATATATATATATATATATATATATATATAACTATATATAAATGGGAAAAAACTATATATAAATGGGAAGAATATTCTATGTTAAAAGAAAGATATAACATATATATATATATATATATATATATATATATATATATATATATATATATATATATATATATATATATATATATATATATATATATATATATATATATATATATATATATATATATATATAAATATATATATATATATATATATATATATATATATATACATATATATATATATATATATATATATATATATATATATATATATATATATATATATATATATATATATATATATATATATATATATATATATATATATATATATATATATATATATATATATATATATATATATATATATATATATATATATATATATATATATATATATATATATATATATATATATATATATATATATATATATATATATATATACATACATATATTTATGATTATGATCACTTTTGTACGTGATTCATTCATCACACAATACCACAGATGAAAAGTAAGGTTTTATTTCCAAGCCATTGACAAAGTAGTGATACAGAGTATTAGAAGTCACAAATATATATACTACAGGAACAGTACTGACGAACATACACAACCGTTAGAGACTACATATCCTCCCAGAGGCCGGTGTCAAGGTAGGAGTGGCCTTCAAAACTCATTTGGCTAAAAATCACCATATTCTCTCAGGGGACAATACTGATAAACATACTGACCATAGGCGACAACAGACCGCACCTGACAGGTGTCAGGGAGACGGGATTTGGAAAACTCATTAGCACTGATGCCCCGTATTGTGTTTACAAATATGATAATTTTATTTCCATACATCTCTACTGCCTACCTGAAAATTTAAACAATTTACAAATTTCTTTTGATATTAAAGGATTAAGTTTATACATCCCCTGACTGATATTCATATGGCTGTAACTTTTTTTTTATAAAGCTAGATTCAATGATATTCCTTTCCAGTGCATTATTAGATTATAAAATCCTTTTTGCCCCTTCCCAGTTGATAGCATGATTGTTCTCACTAACACGTACAAAAATACGACTGTTCCCCTGTGCATATCTTGCACATTCTTTATGCTGTTCTATTCTCTTTTCCAGTGTTTTACCCGTTTGGCCAATATAAAAGTTGTCACAAGACTTACATGGAATTTTATATACACACCCTTTAGTATTGTCGGGCGAGTTCTTGATAAGTACATGTTTCATTGTTTTATTGTTGTTAAATGCGACATTAACACCTAAATTCTTAAGAAGATGGGGGATATCTTTCATATTATTATTATAAGGCAGTACAAGCAAATTTTTTGTGTTGTAAGGTTCTTTTTGGTTTTGATACATAGTCTTTTTTGCCGCTTCAAATGCACTGTTCAATACACTGTCAATTTCCTCATCAGTATAGTCAGGGCTACATGCACGTAATGCTCTTAAAAAAATAGATGATAACACTGAATTTTTTACCTTATTGCTTTGCCCGGAATAGAAATGCACACAGGAGGAAATATTAATGGGTTTTCTATACACACTATATTTAAAAACATTACTATTTCTTCTCATGAGGACATCCAAATAGTCCAGTTATCAGTTCAGTTCGTTCCGCATCTTACAATCTAGCTAATAATGTGGACCTGATAAATAGATTAGTGTACAGATGTGTTCATCATTTCCATCACACACACACACAAACATATATACATACATACATATACATATATATATATATATATATATATATATATATATATATATATATATATATATATATATATATATATATATATATATATATATATATATATATGTGTGTGTGTGTGTGTGTGTGTGTGTGTGTGTGTGTGTGTGTATATATATATATAATTATACACTGCCTCCGTGTTTTCGCATTAAATTAAGATGCTCTTGCTTAAAACTTTTCTGCGTCAACCGATGCAATTCCATTCTAATCCCCTCTTGTGAATAAACTCGAGCAACAACTGAGTACTGACTGCGTGTGTGTATTTTTGCTTTTTGTCTGTCTGCCTTCCCTTTGCTCTGTCAAAATAGCAACTTCAACTGATTTATTATCATAGGAAATAGTGAAATAAACTAAATATATCACAGCGATGATCATAATCTATAGGAAAATAAGGTCAAACACTATTAAATAATGTAGTCGTAATCTATGACATGACAGAATTTCAAAACGTACATTCGTAAATGGAATGGCTCTATTTGCGTCGCAAGTTGAAGAGGGATCGTCTTTTGTCTGACAGGTGCGTGGGTGGTTTTACTCCTCACCTACTTTGAATTGCTACACACAACCCACCCCTCTAGAATCCATTTTCCACAATGCCCTCTCTCTCTCTCTCTCTCTCTCTCTCTCTCTCTCTCTCTCTCTCTCTCTTAAGTTTAATTATATTATATACATTTAATATTCTTGAGCGTTTTTCTGCTGCTTTTTTAGCTTTTTGTATTTTTGTCAGTTGTCTTTGGTTCTAGGTCTTTCCTTTTGATTTTTGCTATATTCTGGGCTTTTATATCTTCAAAATCTACACTACTCGTATAGTTATTTATATTTATGTGATAATATCTTGCCTGCGAACTCTATAGTTACAAATTTGAACTACGTTAGGCAAAGTAAGGCTTAGAAGTCCCTAACTTTCGCGCAAGCACAGAACATCGGAGATATTATCATTGAACTGATAACTTTCCGCCTGTACTCAGTTCTTATGTCATATCAGAGATATTTTGGCCATATACTTCTAATTCTAATATTTTGAAACGTATTATTTTTCAGATAGCAACAATATTACGATTCTCTTCTTGAACGGTGTTATGATGAAAATTACATAGATATCATTTAAGAATTTTACTTGCCAAGGAGGCTTTGCTTCGTGCTCTGTTTGTTAAAGACGAAAAACAAAAATTTTCATTTTAAAAGATGCTCTACGACCTGCTGAGAACAGATGAATCACTGGCTGTTAACTGCTGTATGATGTTGGGAACTATCGTTATACTCGTTGTCTTGAATGCTTCAGCGGCAAATGATATTTGAAATTTGTAATTAAAAAGAGGCAATCTTGAAAGTCGCAAAACGTGACTAAGATCATACCAGTTTGAGTAATAATCTGGTAAACCTGCACAAGATGACATCAAAAGATCAGATCTATTCATACCTTTAAGTTATTCATAGCAAGAAAACCATGGTTCAGTTCTGCGTATTAACTTTAGACATGTATATCGCATGTCCTAAAGTCTAACAGTAAAATAAGTAATTACGGAGCTCCCCGAAATGTCGTAATATCCAAATCATGGAATACAGGCTAAACACTTCGCCTGTTTCTGTGCGTGTTACTTACTCTCACATACAGTTGTCATTTTCTGGAATTAGGCATCCGCAAATTATAAGAAAGGAATTTCTTACATTATTTCTTTACGGAAGCGTGAAAGTTCAAGACCTTTTCGACAGCATGTAGGCCTAATTATAACGATTTATTCATAAAAATAGAATTATACTGTAGTCTGATTGGAATGGAATATAATGCAAAATATAGGACAAAGGCCAATCTCTCAGACCCGTGAGGTCATTCAGCGGTGAAAGGGAAATTGAGAGTAAAAGGTATTAAAGATGTAACAGGAAGATAAACTCTGTTACACCATGAAACAATTGTTACGAGAAGCAGAAAGTCAGATGGAAGAAAGAAAAATTTTGTTTTCGTCTTCGCGTAGTGAGTAGCCAAGTGAATTTGCTATCCTTCGTTTCATACTGTTTGTCCTTCTGTCTCTAATTCAGCGACTAACAGATTTCGTTTGACTTGTAGATCCTAAATGCCCGAGTTATCAACGTTTCTCGAATTACGAATGTCATATGGAGTAGACAGACTCAGCGGTTATATCATATCTGTGGCTCAGCCTGTGGCATGATGGGAGCGTGCTACTGATATGTAACCAATCACCAAAATCGAAAGCAGGGGAAAAAAGGGAGGATACAGCAGTTCAATCTTTTTTTATTCTGATATATCTGAAACGGTGTGGCTGCGTTATCTGTCAACGCGATGGGATGGAGATGAATTTCAATCTGCAAAACGTTTCATCACCAGATGCGGCTACAGCCAGATTCCCGAAACACTGTAGACCGGATATTAATCCATATTCATATTTTCCTAATTTCATAATTACACAAATAAATGTAGTTTTCATCTCAGTAGTATTCTTACCTGGAATTGTTTCATTCCAGGAGTGTTATATATATATATATATATATATATATATATATATATATATATATATATATATATATATATATATATATATATATATATATATATATGTGTGTGTGTGTGTGTGTGTGTGTGTAATTCTAATAGCCAGGATGCCCTCTTAACTTCGCTAATTACATATGTGTCTGGTAAAAGTGACCAGTAGATATATATATATATATATATATATATATATATATATATATATATATATATATATATATATATATATATATATATATATATATATATATATATATATATATTGCCTTGTAATATGTATAGCATTACATGATTTTGATATATTTACTATTCTAGTTATAATGTGTCCTGGGTAACAGTAATAATTGTTATAATATTATATGTAGTGTGATGTCACATCTCAAAAGAGTTTGTGATTTAGATCACTTAACAATGTAATTTAGAATTATTAATACGCTTTAATTATAACGTGGTATGTGACTGTGCATTTTGTTCCCCAGCAACAAGTGTTCTATACCCGTGATTTCGTATGTCGTGTTTTGATTTAGTTGTTGTTATGAGAGATAACGAGTTAACAAGCAAGAGAATGGTAATCGAGTCGTGTAAGGTTTTGTCTCATAAGAGAAAAAGATGAATCATTTCACAATGTTTCTCGTACTGTTCTGAAAACCAACTTTGGTTCTTTGTCTCGTTTTGAAAACGTGCCGTTCATGACTGGCCAGCTGCCATCTGTTTTGATTGTGTTGAGAATTCTTAAGAGCTTCATTCCATAGATTTTCTGCTTGAGTCGCGTGTGCCTTTTTTGGGAGTAAATGCATATATCTCGATCGATTACATCATGTTTTGTAAGATTGCGTTGCTCTGATCACTTATTGTTCTGACGTGTTAATTTTGGCCCAATAATGTTTTCCTCGGGTAATGATGCCATCTGGTTGTTTTGTTTCTTGCTGGAATCCTAAAGTTTGTTCATTTCGATTTTAGAGACCTTTAGTGTGATTCCCCCTCCCCCTCCCTCTCTCTCTCTCTCTCTCTCTCTCTCTCTCTCTCTCTCTTCAAATGAGAGAAATTATTAACATAAAATATTTGTGTGGTCACTAGCATTAGTCTTAGCCTTTGAGATCTGAATGTAGGAAAAGTGTGTAACGGTGCCTAACAGAAAAGTGCGTTTTGTGAATCTCAAGCAGTTGTATTTCAGGTGATTTTGCGAAAGTTTTCACTAGCTTGTGTAAGGTAAAGTTAATTTTACTTATTATTACCTTGGTATTATAAGGTATATTAGGGAAACTTTGCCCTGGTGAAATTATTATTGGTAAATCTTTTGTGTATTTTTGTGTGCTATTGTGTTTTCAATCTCTTGATTTTTCTCATTTTATATAATGGTGATTTAACGTTTATTGACTTTGCATTTTAAATATATCTTGATAATTTAACATTCCATACTTGATTTAATTTTCATTTACTAAGAGTTTCTTTTCAAATCTTGTGCAATTCTTAATGGTTTAAATGTTGCTTGATTAATCTAATTTCTTTATAAATTAAATTTTTTGTGATTTAGTTTTTTTAGTAATTTAAATTAAATTTTGTGCTGTTTTCAAATAATAGTAAAAATGTTCAGATTGTGAATTCTAATTATAAATTTTGAATTTAAAAATTAATTTTTTTATTTAAAGTTTTTAAAAACAGTGTTTCATTTGTTGACCACCAGTGAATAGGATTAGTTGTGTGCATAAGGCAAAGTGATAAATATGTTATGTTCCTTTAGTTTTGCCAAAGTGAATTAAGACTGGGGAAACAGTTAAAGTTGTTTGATGGAGTTATGCCCTTTTGCTCGAGTATATTTCTTGTTTAATTGTTGATACCTCACACTTGTTTTGTTAAACTTAGTATGATTTTTCATGTTATTAATAAGCTTTTTTAAGGGATCATTGTTACCTTTAGAGTACTCAGTCGTAATTTTTATTGTTATGAGAGTTCAGGTATCTGGCTGAAGTGAGGTAAATTTTTGAATTCTGTGACAATATATATATATATATATATATATATATATATATATATATATATATATATATATATATATATATATATATATATATATATATATATACATATATATATACATATATATACATATACATATACATATATATATACATATATATATATATATATATATATATATATATATATATATATATATATATATATATATATATATATATATATATATATATATATAATTTCTGACTCACATCAATTGAAAGATTTAAGTTCGACCTGATGTGATTGTGTGTGTGTATGTATGTATATATATATATATATATATATATATATATATATATATATATATATATATATATATATATATATATATATATATATATATATATATATATACATACATACACACACACAATCACATCAGGGTCGAACTTAGGTAAATAATGAACTCATGAGCATATGTTTCACAGATAAATCTCTGACTCACATCTGGACTGAACTCAGTCTCTCAGTTGACAGGCCTAGGTGCTACCAATTGACTCACATAAGTCATAAAAGGAGTAAGAATCTAAGTACGTTTGCTCTTGTTTTCTCGTGGGCAGGCTGCAGCCTAACTTGAGTGTTCATTAGCTCCATCATTTTCGTGCTTAAGAGGTACTTAGAATGAATTTCTTATCATTTAACTCACTGCTGGGTATATTGTATGTTAGTCTGCAGCCTTCATAGGAAAAACCTGTTACAGAAACACTTAATTTTCAACTTCTTTTATGACCTGGCCTGTCATTTGAGAGACCCAGCGCTGCAGGGTAAACTCTGAATGACAGTCTATGTGTAGGGGGAGGGAAAAGGGAAAGGGGAGGGGGAAGGGGAGGGAAGAGGGAAGGGGGAGGGGAGGGAGAAGGGAGAGGGGGCAGAAGACGGGAAAGGGGGAGGGGTTTGTGTTGACAGTCCGACTGACAGTTCTACTTTTTCATGTGAATGTCCACCCTTCGAACAGTTGTGGGTGAACTGACAGGCATTGTTGTGTTGACTGTCCCTTTTATCCAGGTATTACTGTGCTGTCTGCTCCTTTTATCCAGGTATTACTGTGATGAATGTCTCTTTTATCCAGAAATTACTGTGTTGACTGTCCTTTTTATCAAGGTATTACTGTTTTGTCTGTCCCTTTTATCCAGGTGTTACTTTGGTGACTGTCCCTTTTATCCAGAAATTACTGTGGTGACTGCCCCTTTTATTCAGTTATTATTGTTTTGTCTGTCCTTTTTATCCAAGTATTACGGTAGTGACTCTCCCTTTTATCCAGATATTACTGTGGTGACTGTCACTTTTATCCATGCATTGCTGTGGTGACTGTCCCTTTTATCCATACATTACTGTGCTGTCTGTCACCTTTAAACAGTTATTATTGTAATGTGTCTCACCTTTAACCAGGTAATACTGTGCTGTCTGTCCATTTTATCTAGGTATTACTGTGGTGACTGTCCCTTTTATTCAAGTATTATTATGCTCTCTGTCCCCTTTAACCAGGTATTTCTGTGTTGTCTGTCCCTTTAACTAGGTATTACTGTGCTGTCTGGCCATTTTATCTAGGTATTATTGTTCCTTTTATCCAGTTATTACTGTGCTGTCTGTCCGCTTTATCCAGAAATTATAGTGGTGACTGTCCTTTTATCCAGTTATTTCTGTTCTGTCTGTCCCCCTTTATCCAAGTATTACTGTAATATTACTGTAATGAGTGTCCCTTTTATCCAGGTATTACTGTTGTGACTGTCCCTTTTATCCAGGTATTACTATGGTGACTGTTTAATTTATCCAGGTATTACTGTGCTGTCAGTCCCTTTTATCCAGGTATTACTGTGCTGTCTGTCCCTTTTATCCATATATTACTGTGGTGACTGAAAAGGATTTTTAATAATGTATTTCTACAGTCTCGAGTACATGAAATGAGGTATGAAAAACCTGTAGTTTATTTACCACATAAGTTACAAAGGGAAGGGGAAGGGGGTTGGGAGAAGGGGAAGGGGAAGAGGGCGGGGGTAAGGGTTTGAAACTAGACTATTATCTAAGTTGGGTCAAATGATGGCCACGCGAGAAATTTCGTCTAGATCAGTCAAGCAGTTCATATTTCTACTTTAAAGAGCACAAATATACAAACAAACATACAAACGTTCATTTTATATATAAGATGTATGTATATATATATATATATATATATATATATATATATATATATATATATATATATATATATATATATATATATATATATATATATATATATATATATATATATATATATATATATTATTTATATATATAATTGTTTAATTTTTACTTTTCTTTAGTAAATCGAATTTTTTTTTATTTTCATATGGAGAGTAGCCAAGTGAATATGTTTTCCTTTTTTTTTTTCATGAGGTCTTCCGTGCAGACTCTACTTCAGCGAATAACTGATTCCGTCTTACACGCATATCCCAAATAATTTACCCCGCGTTGTTAATGTTTCGGGTATTACGAATACCATATAGATTAGACAGACTCAGCGCTTTTCCATTTCTATGGCTCAGCCTGTGGCATGATGGAACAAATTACTGATACGTAACCAGTCATCGAAAATCGACAGTAGACAAAAACAAAAGAATAGGGAGCACTGCTGTTCAATCTTTTTTATTCTCTGATATTCTGAAGCGCTGTTCATCGCGATGTCGGAAGCTAGTAAAAAGGAAAGAATACAGTTAGAACAACAGCGCTTTGATTTTGACATTTCGTTGTCAGTGCAGCCACCAGCATCTCGATGCAGGTGGCTGCGTTGTCGCTCATCACGAAGAGCCCGAGATGAATTTCTATCTACAACACATTTCATTGCCAGATGCGCCTATAGCCAGATTCCCGAAGCATTGTAGAGTAGATATTAGTCTGCATTCATATTTTACCGATTTCAGAATTATACAACACATGTAGTTTTCACCACATGTAAAATCCAGTGTCAGCAGAACTTTCCGTTTTCTTGTCTTAAAATATGTTTTGCTAACATTCTTCAATTTTTATCCTACGCAGTTTAGAAACTCCGCTCGTGGTTTTAGACGATTCTCTACAAATCTTGTAGTTTATTCAAGGTCATTTCATGACATTGCTTTTCTTTTCATAAATAGATATGGTGTTCAAAATCTCTAAAGGAAACTTTGTGTGCCTTCCCGATATTAGAAACGCATTACCTTATTCTAAAGCGACGACCTCATCGCCAAGATAAAGCATAGCCTTCCTGAGGCTGTGCTTGATCTTGCCAATGGAGTTAACAGTTGTAGTTGAAATTCAACTGATTAAGTATATGTTTTCCTTGCGCTACTGGCCCTTCTTTCATTTTTTGTATTACCACGGTTTTTAATTTTGTTTTTGCTCCTAGTATATGTCATCAATCCTTGTTGTTAATTTCTGAATTTTTTCTTTTACCTTTGTGTTTCATTGCCTGTAGTTCCTCTTTAATATCTGCATTTCATTCTTATTTGTGTGTACTTGATAAATCTTAAATGGGCTTACTGTAAGCTCTATTTTATTCTTTCACCTTTTGCATGTTTTCCTTGTAACAATAATTTGTTAAACTTTTTCCATAAATGTGTTTATATATATATATATATATATATATATATATATATATATATATATATATATATATATATATATATATATATATATATATATATATATATATATATATGCACACACACACACACACACACACACACACATATATATATATATATATATATATATATATATATATATATATACATGGTATGTATGTATGTATAATGCTACGTACTGTAGCTGGATTCCTGCAAATATTAATGAAAGACGTAAAGGCAAGATTTTTGTTCTCTTTTCCTTGCATTAAAGTAATTTAGTGATACTTTCGGTTAAGCAGTAATCATATCTGACCGTCTTTTATTTCATAAACTTTTATGATAAAATGTAAAGAGTTTTCTGTTGAAATTCAGCTAAGACTAACTTATTACTTTATCCTATGAGCATCGAATCACAAAGGGAACAGAGATCGACCTTAGCTAGGCTGACAAAGACCAAATTAATTTGAACTCCTTAATAACCCCAGTCAATCATCTATAGCAGCGTGAAATGCAGCGCGTATCCTCTGTGAATCAGCTTTGTATCACGTACAGAGATCTTCTCCAGCAAGAAGATGGCAATATACCCCATCTACCATGATTATCAAGTCATGGACTTCGAGATGATAAACTTTGTTCTACCCTCAGCTGGACATGCCGAGTCAAGTGGATGTCTGGGCAGACTGGCATAGCAGAACTACTAAAATATTAAAGTCCCTCTTAGGACTGAAATCACATAAGTTCGTACATATTTGAAAGATTTCGTGCAGCTGCAGATTCCATCAGATTAGGATTATTTGCCTTCTGGAGATACTTATTACTTATTACAAGGGACACTATCCTGCTGTAAGAATCTCCACATCTGCTGTCCCACCCTGTAGGCTACTTAATCCCAGGGTATATGTGGCAGTATCTGTATTCCAGGAAATCATTCTAAAAACACGAAGCTCTAGTTAAGGAAACAATCATGTACAGGCTATTTAGGCAAGTGTGCCAAAGTCCAGGCTAGAGGGAGACTAACCTCTAAATGATTGCTCGCTTTAGCAAAAGGAATGGAGTCCAGTTAAGTTCTCCGCTTGAACAGAGCCATATAACATGTGTAGGATGTCTAATAGCACGGTAGTCATATCTTAAACAGCCTCTTTGCTCTTGGCCTAGCACATCCTCGAACACTAAAATTCTAATTAATGTGAGTGATATTATCACTGGTTGAATATTTAATTTTAATTTCCCGCATAAAACTGTAAATTTATTTTCGCTGTCAAACTTACCCGTCGGGAGAAGTTGCATTCACTGTAAATGCCAGTACAATGTAATCACTGTCACTTGTCTCCTTCCATTAGGATAAAAGTAATGCTGTTCGTCCGTGTAAACCTTATTAATTTGTTTATTTTGCTGTGTAGGAAAAGATTAATGTTGCTGCCCGTCCCATCAGAACTACTGCAACAACTAATAGTTCTAATTCGGAGCATTACCGTTATGTACGAGTATGCCGCATATATAATCTTAGACTTTTGGATACAAAAGCTTTCGGCAGCATTGGATTTTTAAAATTAATTTTATTTGCACACACTGAGTATTTACTTTCAGCATACGGCAGCCATAGTTTTTCTGTTTCTTGGTTTTGTTTTCATTTTCCATGTTTACTTGCAAGTGATGTGGACACTTGTGATAGACAGAGTATTAATTTATTTATGCCAGATGAAATCATACTTGTCCGCGTGTTACAAAATTACCAATTAACTATAATGGTGGAGGTGGGTTGATATTGACTTTAAGTACAAAACATATGTACAGCAGAGTCGACATCAACCTGACTTCTCTTGATGGTTCGGCGATCAGTCAATGTACATACATCGATGTTTCTAAACCAAGCAGCGGTTCGAATCCCACTGGTGAAGAAGCACTCATCAACTATGTCTTCCCTTGGGTAGCCTATATTTATTCCCGAAGTATAGTGAACTGGATAGGAAACGATAATTGTGGCTTAATATTCGTGGATATAAAAAAAATATCGCGGCGCATTCGAAAATATGATTCATAATTAGCCACGTGTTACAAAGTTATCAGTCAACCATCATGGAGGAGATGGGTTGATATCGATTCTAAGTACGAAACCTGAATTCGAAAGGCACCTGCACACCAGAGTTGATATCAACTAATGCCTCTCTTGATGGATCAATAGTCAAGAGTTACTAAGCAACGTCGTTTCTAAACCAGGCAGCAGCTCGAACCCTAGTGGTAACAGAGCACTTATCAGTTATAATCCCCCTTGGGTGTAAATTATTCCCGAGGCACAGTGAAGTGGGTATGAAGCAATATTTGGGGTTTAACTTTTGATATATATATATATATATATATATATATATATATATATATATATATATATATATATATATATATATATATATATATATATATATGTTTGTGTTGTGTGTGTTGTGTTTAGTTTGTGTGTGTTACACTATCGTATCGAATATGAGAAAATAAGGATGGCTAGATAAAATCCTGTTGCTTTACCCGAAAAACTCACATAATCATAAATATTCAAAATATTTTAACTAAACCTTTGAAAAAGATAAATTCATATCTTATTAATATTTCAGGTAACAATAAGATGTTTAAAGCATCGTCAGATTATCATACTGATAACGAAATCAACATTGAATGGAGGTCTGGATAAGAAAAAGTAAACTGGTTACAATGAAATAGGACTAAATCCTAAACTCCTCGGGAATCCAGTGGCTCAAACTTAACTGGTTTCAAGCTAAAAGGCCACATTGTCTCTGACTAGTCGGCTTCTACAAATCTCTCCCAACCAAGCCATTTCCGTGAAAGCTACGAAAGCATTGGTTTTGAAAGAATCACCTTAAACTCACGATTTCCACTCTTTCCATTCTAGCCTTCTCGCTTTGCATCAGCCGGCAATCCACTTAGCTATTTATTTACATGTGCATTTCTTTTGGGAGGGGTTTGTCAGTTAGTATAAAAAGGAAACAAGTACTGTAATGCACTAATATACAAGTTACCATTTTATATCATATGCATATGATTCATTAAGGCGAGTTCTCCCCGTAACTATGTTCTTTACCATTATTTAAAAAAAAATAATTTCAATAAAATTTCCTCATTACCAAGTTTTATTTGCTTCAAAAATATTAGAAATCAAAACTTTCGTTGGGTTATGGGATAAACTAAGCAAATGATACCGCTTTAATGGGCATTAATACTATCAAAAGTGATAGCTATACATCTCTCAATAGAACGTAAACCTACTGTATAATAATAAATATGATTAAAATATAGAATATCAAAATAGAAATACCAAGAACAAAGTTTATAAGTTAAAAGAGTTGTCATGAAAGATTGAAACCTCTTATTCATTTAGTATTTACTTCTTATTCCTCTCAATGCACAAGTCTTATAATAGTCGAAGTTCTAATGGAGAAACTTGAAATGAATCATCACCAGTGTCTACCTCATGCTCTGTAAAACATGAACACTTCGGCAGGATTGTGTGAGGTTGCTCAGGAGGTGTTTCCCTCCTACAGCGTGTCATTTGTTATGAATAATATTTTGATGGTTTAATTTACAGATTCGATTCAAGCAATCTCTCTTTGATGTAAATGGCCTTTTAACACAACCAACACTAATAATAAATTATTCAGGTAGGCTAATACTACAGTATATTACTTTACATATCACCAAACACCAAACTAATCATTCATTTAAAAGAAAATAGAGATGGCCATATGACTAGTTACCGCATATCATAAATCTTCTTGATTCTCCTTGAAAAGGAATCTGGTTGGAACATTTCAGCAACTTTGCAATTTAAGTTTGCCCAGCAAATATCATAGAAAATGTAACCGGAAAGGTGTTATCATCTAGTTTTCTAGGTATAGGATTACTGATGACCCCTTCTAAAATCTGAGTCACTATTTTGTTAAGCTGATTTGTAAACTTGACTGGAAAATGGTATACTGGGCATTAAAAAATGATCTTGTGTGGTCATTGAGTCTAATATGGTGTTGAGTCACTTCGGCTTTGCACAGTTTTATGCCGGAGGTTGTTATGAAGTACTGATATTCAAGCAACAAGTTAATTATTACCAGTAAGTGAGACCTTTCTATTGAAATATTTTGACCATTTTTGTATGAGAACGTTGTCAAAGTTATAACAGACTCAAGCATGAAAATTACCAACAATATTGAATTTATAAATCCCCAAACACTGACAATAACTAGAAATTCAAAAAATCTTTGGTTATCAGCAACAACTTCAATTTGCATTCACATCTGTTGCCATTACTTTTACTAACACTTCCTGGGTAGCTGTCGATTCAATACCTTCATAACTATGATAGACTGCACCTGATTGATTGCAATGTTTCTTAAGAAATCTTGCGGACAAAGGACACAATTGATTTTCTCGGCTTTAGCTCTCTTTGATGTATGTCTTTATGTCCCTTCAAAGGCGTAATTTTCTGTAGCATGGAAAATTTCCTTTCTACTACCTTGTTTCTAAAGTTTGTTGTTCTTCTTATCCATTAGATTCTCTTAGTATGTTAAGAGGTTTATCCCCTTAAACCTATTATACTAACTTGATGGTAAAAGGAATAGTCAGAACATCTAGAAATATTCTGTATGGGTTTGTATGTCCATAAGATTTTGTGGACGTTCATTGTAAAAAACAACTTGAATTGTGCATTTACATACGCAACTGCTTTAAATACTGGCCTATTACTGATATTCTTGTGAATGCAAAACTATATTGCTATTTTCTATTTAAATGCAAAGTTACAGAAAATTACTGTTGTATTTGTGTTTATTTGAGTCTAATACTATTATTTTAGGACTATGTTTCCATGCTTGATGTTTCACATTAATTCGGACTTATTCTTATTACTCAACATCAAACAGTTTTGTTAAGCTGTCTATAAGCACAGCTATCTTCGTGGAAAGCTTTAAAGATTTAAAGGCGCCGACTGCTTTGCCTCAAGTTTTGTCCGTAATTAACGAGAAAACGTTTCCTGGTGATTCTGTTGCCTTTACATCTCCTCCAGTACCTACTCTGTTTTCTTTGTCATCAGACTGTAGGCGTCTGTCTGCGATCAAGTTGATATTATTTACACAGTGAAGGCAATGAAAGAATAGAGTTTATAGCAAAACTCATTTATTGCCGAGAATGACGAGCCATTTACATGACCGCAAATTGATGGCTTAGGGTAGGTTGATATTTACAGTTTCCAGAGGAAGATAATGAATTATCTTCCTCTGGACACTGTAAAAATATCAACCTACCCTAAGCCATCAATTTGCGGTCATGTAAATGGCTCGTCATTCTCGGCAATAAATGAGTTTTGCTATAAACTCTATTCTCTCATTGCCTTCACTGTGTAAATAATATCAACTTGATCGCAGACAGACGCCTACAGTCTGATGACAAAGAAAACAGAGTAGGTACTGGAGGAGATGTAAAGGCAACAGAATCACCATGAAACGTTTTCTCGTTAATTACGGACAAAACTTGAGGCAAAGCAGTCGGCGCCTTCAGAACTTGGCAAAAACTAACTCCCAATTCCCTTTATGCAACTTTCGCCTCCAAGTTCATCCAGCATCATACTACAATGCGTCTTATAACATTTAATGATAATGCTATGCAAAAGTTTTCACAGGAGAGGAAAGCAAAAGAGAAGTAACTGAGATTATGACAGCAAAATGGAGAGAGAGAGAGAGAGAGAGAGAGAGAGAGAGAGAGAGAGAGAGAGAGAGAGAGAGTCGGGTAATACTCAGTTCCCAAAGATGAATGCCGTCTTCTGCTTTCTTTTGACGGCAAGACGTTTCTTCTTAGTCACTATAAGGAGGGAGGGAAAAAATTCCTTAGATTATTAGTACTTTCCTTGTCGATCTTTTTAACTATATCCATTCAGCTCTCTCTCTCTCTCTCTCTCTCTCTCTCTCTCTCTCTCTCTCTCTCTCTCTCTCTCTACTTTATCGGAGCTAACGTCCTGTCGATAAACTTCTTATTTTATCACCTGAAACAAACACATGGAAAATTTAATTTTCTTTTTTGCCTTCTTTACGTTTCCAACAAAGGATTCGGCCGTATCTTGCTACTTTTCCAGTGCCTTTACATTATCTATATATTTTATTTTATGTTTTTTTTTTCTTTTACATGTTTTGCCTTTTATTCTTTTCCTTCTCGCTATACTCCTATCTTTCCATATTACCTGGTATTTCATTTCTCCCTTTCGTTCCTTCCTCTCCCTATTTTCACCCCCTTAAGTACGTTCCATCTCCCCGAAGTGTTTATGACTAGAAAGAGTCAGTAAATATCTTCTCTCGTACTGAATATACAGTTAATACTTCCACTCACTGGTGTCACATTAATACCGCCCTGCTTTCCTCAGGGTCATAGCTTTTTCCAACAGATTTTTCTTATTTTCCATTTTCTTGTTTCCTCGACGGATCTTTCTGTTTTTCATACATTATGTACCTTATTGAGTTGGTTAGCAAGTAGGGCAAATGTATACCATCACAATTTCTCTTCCATGCCGTTTTTCTCTTATATACAGGCTCTTCGGAAAAAGTGATTGGTGTGTTAGATTTGTGCTGTTCTTTGCATTTTATAGAAGATATTCGAAGTGTCTAATCGCAATTTCTTAAATTACTACTTGTATTTGTTATTTTGATAATACATAGCCTATAAGACATTTTACTAACCTGGAAATATGTGGGATATGAAGAAGTAAATCTGAAAAAAAAGTAAGCAAAGGTTATCAGTTAGGATATGATAGTTTCGGTGCGAAAGCTTCTTCTGGAGCTGAATGTGGGCAACAACTATAAAGTAAGAGTTAAGCATCATATTCAAGTTTCTTTCTCTTAAGATAAACGCCCAGAAAAAAAATCACTTAGAAATGATTATTCTCTGTTTTTACTAAATAAAACTAATAATACTAAATATCATTCTTTACTTGAAACGAAATTAAATATAGGGCCATTCTGCAAGTGTGGTCGGGATTAGAGATGCCGGGTGTCATGAAGAGAATCCAATTTTTCTATCTTTCAAGCGATTTTTTTCTCATAAGGCTGATCAATTATTCACAGAGGAAAAATTTTGTGTTTACAGAACTCGGATACTTATCATATCGTCGACAAGTATGCAAAAACTCTTTTATTGAATTTATAGAGATATCGTCACATATCGTTTTGTGTCATCATTTCTGAAACTGGATATTTAAAGAATGTCGCAAATAATTCTGAATTTTTAAAGAAATCAGTTATGTAAGAAGTCATCCGGCCTCATAACACACGAGTTGTCAAAGGATATTGAAGGAAGGTTAATGCTGTTAAAACTGACAATAACGTTCTTTGTTTCAGTGAAGAAATCTTGTATTCACGCAGGAGAGTCTCTATTCCTTAACCTGTTGTTTATCTGTTTTTGTCGAAGAAAAAGACATATATCAGTGTTCGTCACTGAAAGATGTCCTATATCTGTCTGTCTATCTATCTATCTATCTGTCTATCCCTTCTTTTTCTCTTGTATCTAAACTAGCTTCCTGCTATAAAATTTCCGTGATAAGAATTGCCCTGAATTACTTTAATGAGAAATTTTCATCAAGGAATTCTTGTTAATAGTATTATTAAAATTATGCTTATTTATTTATCTTTCTGTCGAAACCATTTCTGCTTTGCAAAGAAAAATAGTTTCTTTCACATAAAAAAATAAGAAAAATAGCCGACGTAAGATTAGGGAGATTTTACAAATGAGAGCATTCCATATGACTTAGAAATGAACATATTACTGGGAAAAGTTTTCCGTCCTACAAAAATATATATTTACGCAGAAAAAAAATTCTCAGCATCAAAAGTGAGAACCAGAAGCGCTCAAACGAAAGAAATGACGTTTTATTTTCGTCATTAATTTAGAGAAAGACCGTCACTGAGGTGTACTGGTTTCCCCGTAAGGCTTTTAAACTTGCAGCCCTGAAGTCCAATCTCATACTGTGAAGAAGAGAAAAGAGTGAGACGATAAAGTTAGAGTTATAACAATGTACACAAATATGTTCGTTTGTTTCTGTGTGTGTGCGTGAGAGAGAGAGAGAGAGAGAGAGAGAGAGAGAGAGAGAGAGAGAGAGCGAGAGAGAGAGAGAGAGATGGGAGGAGAAAGGGGCAACAGGAATGAATTTAGTTGTGAATCCAGAGAGAGAGGGGGAGAGAGAGAGAGTGTCCAGTAGGCAATTCACATGAAAAGATCTGTCATATGTCCAAAAATTCAGCATGGCTAAATTTACTTAATTTTAAATCTTTATCACAACAATGATCAGTAGATATGTATATATATATATATATATATATATATATATATATATATATATATATATATATATATATATATATATATATATATATATATATATATATATATATATATATATATATATATATATATATATATATATATATATATATATATATATGTATATATACACACACATACATATATATGTATATATATATATATATATATATATATATATATATATATATATATATATATATATATATATATATATATATATATATATATATATATATATGACATTTTTTATCACACCGTGATTTATATACAATCATGAAGTTACAAATGTCGCTTAATATCAAATCCATTTACCTCAGGAATATCCCCGATGGGATTATCACCGAAGGGGAATTTATAAGTGATAAATGGACGGGCACTGCCGAGTCTCGATCCCACGACACAGACGCGCCATCCAGCAACTCCAGTCGACGTTACCACTGAGCTATCAAGGCCGAGTCTCGATGTGCCCGTCCATTTATCACTTATACATTCCCCTTCGGTGATAATTCCCCATCGGGGATATTCCCGAGGTAGCGTGGATTTGATATTGACATTTGACATTTGTATATATATATATATATATATATATATATATATATATATATATATATATATATATATATATATATATATATATATATATATATATATATATATATATATATATATATATATATATATATATATATATATATATATATATATATATATATATATATATATATATATATATATATATATATATATATATATATATATATATATATATATGTATATATACACACATACATATATATGTATATTATATATATATATATATATATATATATATATATATATATATATATATATATATATATATATATATATATATATATATATATATATATATATATATATATATATATATATATATATATATATATATGACATTTTTTTATCACACCGTGATTTATATACAATCATGAAGCTACAAATGTCGCTTAATATCAAATCCACGCTACCTCAGGAATATCCCCGATGGGGATTATCACCGAAGGGGAATTTATAAGTGATAAATGGACGGGCACTGCCGAGTCTCGATCCCACGACACAGACGCGCCATCCAGCAACTCCAGTCGACGTTACCACTGAGCTATCAAGGCCGAGTCTCGATGTGCCCGTCCATTTATCACTTATACATTCCTTTCGGTGATAATCATCGGGGATATTCGAGGTAGCGTGGATTTGATATTCTGATTTGTAGCATATATATATATATATATATATATATATATATATATATATATATATATATATATATATATATATATATATATATATATATATATATATATATATATATATATATATATATATATATATATATATATATATATATATATATATATATATATATATATATATATATATATATATATATATATATATATATATATATATATATATATATATATATATATATATATATATATATATATATATATATATATATATATATATATATATATATATATATATATATATATATATATATATATATATATATATATATATATATATATATATATATATATATATATTGCTTGTGTTAAGATTTAATTCTAATATTATCTTATCATGTCTTAGTACTCTTTTATTTCAACCAAAAATGAAGAAACTTCAGATCTCATATTCACTTTTGCCTCATAAAAACTATCCATGTTATCTCGTACCTTTTTCGCTGTTTTGCAGTTGTAAGAGACAGAGAAACATAATGAAATATATATATATATATATATATATATATATATATATATATATATATATATGTATATATATATATATATATATATATATATATATATATATATATATATATATATATATATATATATATATATATATATATATATATATATATATATATATATATATATATATATATATATATATATATATATATATATAGCTATATCTCTATATCTCTCTCTCTCTCTCTCTCTCTCTCTGTCTCTCTCTCTCTCTCTCTCTCTCTCTCTCTCTCTATATATATATATATATATATATATATATATATATATATATAAACAAGAGAGAATTTTAATATTTCCTTACTTCTTTTATTGTGAGGTATTGCTCACAAAATGAGCAAAGATCTCTCCTAGAAGAGGAAAATATCCCCTCTCCATATCAGGGAAAATTTGAGACAGAATAGCCTTGTCTGAAAATTCTTTGGGAAGCAATAATTCGAGAGTTTATTTGCCGAGAAATGACCAAAGACTCTTAGCTCACCAACTCGGAAAAGAGAACAGTATAAAAATGCTCTTGGCAACGTAAAACTCGAATCAAGTTTGTCTCCATTAAGAAGCAAGAGAAAAATGACTTTTAAGGGAAACGTAAAAAGTCATTGAATTATGTTCCTTCGTTGAAAGACTAGAGAGTTATAAATACTTCACGTTATTTCATTATTTTTCTCTCTTTCTTAAAACTGCAAAACAGCGAAAAAGGTACGAGATAACATACAAAGTTTTATGAGGCAACAGTGAATAAAAGATGTGAAGCTTCTTCGTTTTTGGTTAAAATAAAAAAGTAGTAAGTCATGATAAGATAATATTAGAATTAAATCTTAACACATGTAATGAATTAGGGGTAAAATTAACGAGGGTCTGTAAAAATTGGACTTCAAGGTCTTATGCAAATTTTTACATAAAAGTAGATCTGTTATTTTACCCTCCAGAATGGTTGAAAATAAACTTTATCTTCAACTTTGGTTTGGCCGGTCAGCACTTAGTTATTGATGACAAGAACTAGCTTTACCCTTCTTGAACTAGCGAGTTTCTGCGAGATAACAGAATGGACTTTAATTTTTGATTTATAACTCGCAAAGTTGCTTTTTATTCTTCTAAACATTATACGTCACTGCCAAGCGCATATAATAATGTTCTGTCAGAAAACTAACTAACTGCAAATTAGTGATAGCATCATATAAAATCAGTCGTGGTATCGAGAAAGTAATAACACTTATTAAGAATTAATCTATTATATGTACAGCAGGGTTTTGTGTTTTGCACATCAGAATTCAGAAGTGTTCATTATTAGTGGCAAATGCTTGATATAAGGGTAAGAAAGTTGTGATTCTCATTCTATTTCAGAAGCTATTACACGAAGCAATTTGAGTGTAAACAATGTTTGATAGTCGCATTTTATTTTGATGCTTTCTAAATACCTGATAGTAAAGAATGTGCATATATATATATATATATATATATATATATATATATATATATATATATATATATATATATATATATATATATATATATATATATATATATATATATATATATATATTAACTGACCAACCTGGCGCTGCCCCGGAATCTCTCTCTCTCTCCAAATCTCCTAATCTTTCCCTCTTTCTCACTTCCTCTCCCTCTCACTCTCTCTCTCTGAACTCTCTCTCTCTCTCTCTCTCTCTCTCTCTCTCTCTCTCTCTCTCTCTCTCTCTCTCTATATATATATATATATATATATATATATATATATATATATATATATATATATATATATATATATATATATATATATGAAATTTTTTATCACACCGTGATTTATATACACTCATGAAGCTACAAATGTCGTTTAATATCAAATTCACGCTACTTCGAGAATATTCCCCATGGGAAATTATCACTGAAAGGGGAACTTTATATATATATATTATATATATATATATATATATATATATATATATATATATATATATATATATACGCACCCGCACACACTTACGTATTATTATTCCTGGCGAACGGAAATTTTGATCACGTTTATTCCAAAAATACGGAATAAAATGTCCACTACTACGAATGCCCCGGAAATATTTTACGATAAATGTTGATGCTCACATCATGAAGTTATTTCCTTTTATCACAACGGACCTCTGGGCA
>NC_089795.1:4451112-4466112 GCF_040412425.1 Macrobrachium rosenbergii | reverse complement strand
TAAAGGACGTTTTGTATTTTCTTTGATTATATATATATATATATATATATATATATATATATATATATATATATATATATATATATATATATATATATATATATATATATATAATATTTGTACTTACATTATTAAGCAATGGTTGATGAGACTGGGAATTTTATCTACCTAGACCCGACGGGACTCAAAAATAGGGAGATGGATGAAAAAGGAATTTCACCAAGAAGGAAGAAAGTATAAAAGGCTGCCAAAAGAGACCATTTTAACATGACAATATAAGCAAAAATGTCACACATTAGATTACGATATTATAGTTTAGACATAATTCCAGTCATGATCATCCGTAAAAGAATGACAGTGACGCATTTCCATTACTGTATTAGTTCATCCGCTTATGGTCCCTGTGTTGTTCCATTCACGAAAATAATAATAATTGCGTTATATACTTCGGTGGCAGGAATTCATTGAATTCACTCTACGTTTTAACTGTAGCTAAAGGATGCGACAAATATGGACCGTGCCGGAACTAAAATGATTAATTTTTTTGTAATCCCTCGCATATAAACTTACAATTAACAGCGACTTCCATCCTGAAACAACAGTGTCCCAGCTGGGTACCGCGTACGATATTCTATTCAGGTAGAATCGGATTGCCTGTAAATTTTCCATTAGCTGATTTTATTGCCATTTCTTCAAGCTCCCGACCCACCGTCAAAGTACTCACGCGCGTTTATATGTTGTTGGTGTCTACAGCAAAATGGTGTGGTGGCTGCTGTCGTAATACAGCTTATCCATTTTCCTTTAAAAGTATTACAAATAACAATGTTTCGTTCGGCTCACAATCCTTTCACAACCTTTAACAATGAAGCAGTGCTGTATTTATGTATTCAATCGTGAATGTTCTGTCACTGGTCTGTCTATACTCAAGATATTTCAAAAGTTATTAATGGATTTCAATAAAGTTTTGTGGGTGGGAAGATCGGGAGTCAAATAAGGTTGTTTCGATCTATAAATTTAGACACACTTAGTTTTTAAATGACTTTGTAATTGTAAATTTTAGTCTTTTAACTGGTTATTGATTTTTAACATATGTAAGATTGTTTTATAATTTTATCATGTTTATTGACAGGCTCCCAGAAGATGTAATAATGGTAATATTACGAAACATCGGAATAAAGATAAGACAAATGTAGAAATTGGCCATATATTTATATATATATATATATATATATATATATATATATATATATATATATATATATATATATATATATATATATATATATATATATATATATATATATATATATATATATATATATATATATATATTGCTTACTTAATTTCCTTAACTTATTCCCGTTAACAAAAGTGTAGCATTGTGATTTTGAAGCAATATACTGTAGAAGGGTTATACAATAAACGGAATTCTATTTTCCATTAGATAGTGTGCAAAAAAAAAAATCGACTTCTGTGATTTCATTGTTAAACAGCTTTAAGAGAACTGATTGATTAGAAAATCGTTGCAATATTGTGAATAAACTGTTTATGTTCAGAGTCAGTAAATATTTGAGTTTTATTACAATATTAAACAGAAAAGAGGAAAATAAGTTTTGCTCCCAAACGTGATCTTACACAGTTTTTATTGCTTCATAAAAGTACTTTCCATGCATATCTGCTTTTTACTGGATTTATTCAAAGATATTAATTTATGATTTATAACAACAAAGGATTTACTGCAAGATGACATTAGGAGAGACACCATTGCTCCTCTTAAAATGATTAATACTTGCTAAGTACTTGCCTGTACAGCTCCGTACTGAACGATTCCTTTCCGAATTTCGAATTAAGTGTGCCTCTGTTGATCTAGGCAGTGGATCTGACATTTAGTTGTTATGCGACAGCTGGGGGTCGTAGCTCGGTTGGAGTGAAAGAGAGACGAAGAGAGGGAAACTAGACGTGAGTGTTCTTTGCTCTGTCAAACTGTATACCATCAACACGGGAGGGCATCGAGAAGGTCATCTTCACACTAATATGAAGCTGTTTATAAGATAGCCTGTATCACTTTTTGATATTACCATTATTATCACTGCTCAGTGTACACAGGTGTTACTAGAACTTAAAATTTAAATGAGTTTTCTGAGCAATGATTGCCACTAGAAGACTCTCAAGTAATGACAAATCTGATAAAATTAGAGTAACTGAAAATATTTTTCCATACTTTCTTCTGAAAGAACAAAAAGTCAATTGTATTAAATCTGTTTTCCTTAGCAACACAATACACTGATTACTTTTTCAGTTTCAAGACTAATTCTTCAAGACTCTCATCCGATAAAGCCTTCAGAAAGTAATGGAATGTAAAATTACACTCGTAATTTTATATAGATGACAGTCGATACTTACCGTAGCCATAGTAAGTAAAAATGGAGGAATAAATTAAAAGTTTAGATTATTGTTTCCATCCGAACTGGTAAATTTTTTGAGTAATCGTTGAGCATTTGTTTATAGGCAATTGGTTTCAAACAGCAACAAATAGCGAGGTAGTTCCAAACTAGATTTTTTTTGCAATAACATTCAAAAAATGTCTTTCTCGAAAACGAAAAACAATCTGACCTCACTTCGTTCTGTTGAATGAAAGGCGAACAGACGCCACATGAAACTTGCTTCAACAATGAAATTCACTCGATGATAAGACGCTTAAAACCTTTCTTAAGGAGTAAGGAAAATTATTTACGTTTCTTTCCACCTGTATGCTATAGTCAACCGACAATTCCCTCGTTCATAGGAGACGTCTTCACGGATAAATTACAGTTTCACATGCGCTTTTTATTACTGCATTCGGACTTCGTGGTTACGCCTGAAATTTTAAACATGACGCCGCGCCATTGGGGTGCTGAATTTCTATTGGAATATATATATATATATATATATATATATATATATATATATATATATATATATATATATATATATATATATATATGTGTGTGTGTGTGTGTGTGTGTGTGTGTGTGTGTGTGTATATATATATATATATATATATATATATATATATATATATATATATATATATATATATATATATATATATATATATATATATATGTGTGTGTGTGTGTGTGTGTGTGTGTATGTGTGTATATATATATATATATATATATATATATATATATATATATATATATATATATATATATATATATATATATATATATATATATATATATATATATATATATATATATATATATATATATATATATATGTGTGTGTGTGTGTGTGTGTGTGTGTGTGTGTGTGTTAAACTTTGGGCAAGTATATGCCACGTTCGAAGTTAAAAGTGGGTTTAATCGATCTCTGTATCTGAAAAAGGAACCAATTGTTAGTGGATTGTTTGCGACTAATTTTAGATTGATGGCACCAAAATGTTTATGAACAATTTGTGTAAACATTTTTGAAAAAAATCATCATGTAAAAAAAGGGAATTTGGCATGAAAAGCTAATTAATTTCGGTAGTGCAGAAGGCTTGGTGATGTTAATGAATTGCCTGTTAAAGAGCATAGCCTGTGAGCAGTTATTCGTAAAATATCTAGAAAGAAAATTAAGTTCTTGATGGAAGGATTGCCAGTTCTATTTAATGAAAAGCGCCCTGTGGAGAAGAGTAAAAATAGAGTTAAGTTTAAAGCTGTAAAAGCACGAACTGTAGTAATTGGATCCTAAACCAGTAAAAGTATTTAAGGTACCACTATGCCTATCAATAAGATCTAAAAACAGCAGTTATTACTCACCTCTTTTTTAACAGTAAAACAGTAAAATAAGTGTTATTATGTTTAGCATTAGCATATGATAAAAACGATTCAATATCAAAATAATTTATAAATATGGAGAAAGTTTCATCAATATACTTACCATAAAAGAGTGGATAGAAACAAAGTGGACATGCGCTCTTCCGGTGAGCACGTGAAGATGGCGGCAAAAGTAGGACCCACTAGAGAGCCTATGGCTGCACCGTCAGTTTGTTTAAACAGTTTGCGATCAAAAACAATGGCAATGTCCCGCACTGCCAATTCTAAAATAGTTTTAAAAAGCGAGCGGTTAAAAACAGAATCTGGTTCAGGTAAAGGTTTATTTAAGGTACTGTACTATCCATACTTTCTTTCACAGGGACATTAGTAAAAAGTGATTCTACATCTAAACTGGCCATTTGAAGATTAGCGTCTTGTAATAAAACTTTATCCTTAAAAGAGTAAGAATTGCCGAGAGTAAATAATTTTTAGTCAACGTTCCTAAATGAGGTACCAAATAACCAGCTAACTTATAATTAGGTGTATAACAGGATGCCAAGATTGGTGTCATAGGTGTATTAGGCCTATGTATTTTTGAGAGACCGTATAGAACTCCAAACGGTGACCCGGTGACAAATAAAACCTGGTGTGTATTATCATCTATATTTTTTATCTTTTCTTAAAAGACGTAAAAATCAATATATTTTGTCCTCAATTATTAAGTGATTGTGAAAATCAGGTGCTCAAATTTCAGTTAGTTTGCTTTGGTCTCTTCAGAGAGTCAATAATACATATCAGGATTTATTTGTCACCGGATCATTTTATATGGTCTTCCAAAAAACATAGGCCTAATACACCTAGAGATTAATTGTCACAAATGATATATGATGTCGCATTAGTAGTGCCCTTTCATGTTCATAGGCCTAGTTTAATGTTTATTAAGCTATTTATGTATTTTTTTTTATAATGCATTATCTCTCTCGTTTTCAAGCAGGTTAATAGTACGATAACTTTTAGCCAACTAAATATGTTTTACAGCAATATTGTTGTTTATTTGCTGGATGTTACAAAATTTTACTAAATCCTTTTCTATGCAAAACACATCGTAAACAATTTGAACTTCGGCAACATAGACAACCTTATGTAGACTTGCCCTTTTCTCTTTCCCACACACAATATACCATGCTGTTATTTTATGCCTATGACGAGTATTTTGAAGTTTAATAAGAATAAAATCAAATATACAACCCAAGACTACGATAACTAACTCAAAGGAACGCTTGTGAATAATATGCTGTTAATAAGTAACATGCTCTTTCAGAGGAGAAACTGATTTGAAGTTATTTTTCTTCTTTCATACAACTGTTAAGAGCTGCTCTCTCTCTCTCTCTCTCTCTCTCTCTCTCTCTCTCTCTCTCTCTCTCTCTCTCTCTCTCTCATCCTCAGTTTGTTGCGTTGAATGGTTATATGAAATAGGATAAATGGCCAGTATTGTAGCATCGCCCAGCTTTCTCTATTTGATTCAATAACATAAATGTAATACATGTACTATCCATTTCATGGACCGCGAGTCATCGTTTTACACAAATCTCTTTAAAACTAATTATTTGATCGAAATGGTACTTTGACACAGTGTACAAGACACCTCCTGCTAATTTTTGATAATATAGTGCATTGTCAAATGGTTTTAGTTAAGGCGTTTACTCCTGACTTCCATGGTGTTGCCAAGTATCGCCAAACTATGTATTTGAACGTCCCGTCCCTCCCCTCCCTTCCCCTCCCCATCCCTCCCTCAACCCACATTCCTGGCCTGCCCATCTCCGCCTCCCCTTTCCTGTCTATAAGGGATAGCAGACGTTCGATTATGCTGTTTAGGCCTGCTGACTCATGCGACTTTGCCTTTAAAAGTCAAGAGTAAACGCCTTAGGTAACACCATTTGACAATGCACTATGGTGCCAAATATTAGCGGGAGGTGTCTTGTACACGGTGTCAAAGTACCATTTCGATCAATTAATTAGTTTGAAAGATATTTGAGAAAAACGATGACTTGCCGTCCCTTAAATGGGTAGTAGGATTCTGTCAATTAAATCCTTCACTAAAAAGTTAACTATACAGCCGCCTTACTGTCAGCTGTAAACTGACTGTCTATATCTTGTTGGTTGTATTTAAAAACTGAGAGGTGAACGAATACAAAAGGTGAGTGTATGAAACATCGTACAGTACCTGATTTGAACTTACTGATAATGCTGGCCAGGTAGTCTTTTCTCGTGAAAATCGCTATTTTGTTTTAGCCAGTCTTAAACACTACTTCACAAATTTTGTCAGGTAATTATGATGTACGCAATAGGAAAAATATTTACATGATTCAAAAAAAAAATACTGAACAGCATTGATTAATTGCTTGTACTGTTCAAGTTTATAGTAAAGCATCAAGCGTAAAGGCAATTCTTTTTTGAACCTTTCATCCCTACACAAAGCCGTATTATGAAAGCCGTTATCAAGTTTCTGTCAGCTAAGTGACTCACTTAGAAGCTGTTGTGTGTTAAAGAATATTTACGGTTCCTTCTACCTCAACCAGGTTTAACACTCTAAGCATCGTAAGTACTTCAGCGTCTCAGCAACACAGATGCCTCTACTATTTGGATTTTCGAAAACATATTTCATTTCTCTGAAAGTGTCACTTATCAAGAAATACATGGAATTCAGCTTTATAGTTTTCTGTAAAAGAAAACTATTGTGCCGGCTTTGTCTGTCCATCCGCACTTTTCTGGCTGCACTTTTTCTGTCCGCCCTCAGACCTTAAAAATTACTGAGGCTAGAGGGCTGCAAATTGTTTTGTTGATCATCCACCCTCTTATCATCGAACATACCAAAATGCAGCCCTCTAGCCTCAGCAGTTTTTATTTTATTTAAGGTTAAATTTAGCCATGATCCTGCGTCTGGTACCGCTATAGGTGCCAACAACACCGCGCCGTGGCTGAGTTTCATGGGTCGCGGCTCAGAGTTTCATAGCCCGTGGCTGAGAGTTTCATACAACATTATACGCTGTACAGAAAACTCGATTGCGCCGAAGAAAGTTCTGCGTATTTTTTACTTGTTTGTTCGTTTGTCCAATTCGAGGGTTATATGTTGACAAGAATGCCAGTGATGTCAAGAAGAAAAATTGTATCCATTTATATTTCTTCCCAAAGCAAGCGTTTAGTAAGAAGGGAGTGATGTTGAGGATGGCGCGGCGTCCTGTAGACAAGATATGATAGCTTTATAATCAAGTAGAACTTTCAAGTAGTTTTTGCTAAATACCCTTACTGCTCTTTCGTTCTTTTGACTTTTCGGCGATAAAGAGGACCAGCCAAGATAAGGAAAATGAGGAAGATAACAAACTAATATAATCTTAAATTAAGATGTAAGGAATACAATTCAAGCAGCATTCGGCTACTTTCTTTTAGAGGCAAAATTTTGTCCGAATGTCTGTGTCTGTTAAGTATTACAACGTAATGCTTCATGCTACAAAAAGTTGTCTGGTGTGACCACCTGTCTGCACCATTTCTGTGTGAAACTGCTCGTTATGCAGAGTTCTATATCATTTCAGATTGCATTTACTCTCATTATACCTTGCAATGAAACGTAACATTCACTTAAAGATCACTACAATCTTTTAGAGTGATAAAAAACCGACTATAGTCGCCAAACAATGATTTTCATGTGTAATATCTACTTGCAGTTTTTATAAAGACATAAAGAATCAATGTACAGAGTATCATAAAACAAGAATCGCTCTCTCATATCATCAAGACCTCACCTTTAGATGCCCCCTTTTTTTTTACGTTGTTACTCAACCACTGAACATTCATCTAAATGCACATGCTCCTGAAGCGCGTCCTTTAAAATGAACCGAACTGTGCAAAAGAATGGCCAGGTAAGAGCAATCTCTATATACAACGACCAAGCTACGAGACAGCTTGCTGTTGCCTCAGGACAAAGCCTGACTTGAGGTGGTGACTCGGGCATGATTAAATAGTCCAGTGTGGCTTTGAGTTGCTTTATACCTGTCACTCGTCCTACTTGGTACAGTTGGTCTGTCTTTAATCAGAATCCTAAACTCAAATAACTCCTGCAAGATCCCAGTTTTTGGAGCTATAAAGAATTCACTTTAGATGTGGAGTAGTATTTAAAAATCAGTGGAATAAGTACTCTTAAGTTAAAGGAGACCATGATGAACAGAAATTAAAAGACTTTTTTCTCTTCTAACGTTTTTCTTCTTTAAGTAACTCTCATATGAGTTTTGATTGTCAAAGCCCTTTAACTGAAACAAAACCAAAAGGTAATAGAAGGAAAAGAAAGAAAACAGGCATCTAAAGAAGTCCATCTCAGGTATCGAAGGATTTGCTATTGATCATAACATCTTCTTGAGAGGAAAATTACTCTTAGAAGAAAACGATATAAGGAAGTTCCTGAATGACGATCTTAAAAATACTGCTTATTCGGAAATGTAATACATTATCTTAGCATGTAATATATAACCGATGATTTTTCGAAAGAACATTTTAAAATTCCATGGAAGAAACACCAAGCTGTTAAGAGTTGAACCAGTTCTCCCTACTCGAGGAAACCTCACCGAAATCATTCTAAAGTCTCCATCCGTGAGAGGCATGAATAAAGCTCCCCATCACCCTTCACAGGCTATTTTCTTTCAAAGCCTCTCGAAAACTGGAAGTCTTTCAGAGAGGGTTAGCCAACTTAAAAGCTCAAACGCCAATTACCAGCAGCTGAAAGTGGTGCTGAGGAGGAATGTGTCAATTCCCAGTATTTTGTAGCCAGAGGGAACGGTTGTAATATGGGTGAAATAGAGAGATCCGGATTTTCAGGTAAACGAAATAATAGCAAATCCTCATCTGATACTCTATGCTCGTCAGGAAAAATATAAGGCAGAAAGAAGGGAGATTTAAACTACTACAGAATTATAACTAAGCATTTTAGACATTTTTCTGTTTCACATACACACACAGATATATATATATATATATATATATATATATATATATATATATATATATATATATATATATATATATATATATATATATATATATATATATATATATATATATATATATATATATATATATATATATATATATATATATATGTGTGTGCATGTTTATGAGGCTGAGTTTCTCTCTCTCACATTTTTTATTGTGCGCGATCGCCTTTGTGGCATTAACTTCTTTGATGCAGACTTTTTCATAATCCCTGACTTCTTCAAGGTTCTGGATAGAAAGGCAGAGTCGTGGTGGGTTTTCCATTTATTTAAAATTGCCATGGGCCGTTTCGCCTGAATGTCAGGCTTTTTCAAGAGGAACTAATGCATTGAGATTCTCCCTTTCTATTTATACCAAGCCATCGGCTGTAAGTGGATTATGGGAGCTGCAAAAGTTTTCATTTACAGTATTGAATTTAAAATACATTAGGGTGGTCAGTAGTTAACATAATATTTACATAATAATGTGTTAATACATAGTGTATGATGTTATAAGTATTAGTTTTACGTTCTATTACCGTTTCTTATGTTCTTTATGAAATTATCGATTTCCATTTAAAGTAAACCTAAGTGTTTACCTGCAACAGTCATTTGTTGAAACACGACCTTCAGCTCAACTGTTTTTTTTAGTTCCCTACCTGACCAAGCAATTGCAGCCAGAATTTCAAGGTGTATTAGTAAGCCCCTGTTCACCATCTAGACTGCCTGATGGAACCCCTGTACAAGGAACACACTACATGTATTGTGCTCCTTATCTCACATGATGTTATAGAATAATGCAACATTTGTAAAATACTTCCTACTGAAATATACCAATGGAAACAGCCCATATGTATGTGGGCACTTACACAAAAATAGATTAATAGAGCAAAGATGCAATAAAGATATCAACAATGGGGTCTTTCAACACTCGGATTCCCCAATCATCTAAAAGATTTGAAAGTTTGTAGACATTTAAAACGAAAGGTAAAACACTGATTTTATCCATTTAAAAATACTTGTGACTCGGAAGAAGAGTTACCCAACCCTATTACAAACACTCACGGACAACTACTAGGTGGCCCTTACGTGTGAACCAAACCAGGGCTGGTAGGAGTATGTCTTCAAATAATGATGATGATAACAAAGTACAGTTATCGCCTCGTATATACAGTGTACACACACACACACACACTATATATATATATATATATATATATATATATATATATATATATATATATATATATATATATATATATATATATATATATATATATATATATATATATATATATATATATATATATATATATATATATATATATATATATATATATATATATATATATATATATATATATATATATATATATATATATATATATATATATATATATATATATATATATATATATATATATATATATATATATATATATATGCGTGCGTATATATATATATATATATGTGTGTGTGTGTGTGTGTGTGTGTGTGTGTGTGCGTATCATATACATTACTATAATTTTTAAAGACATTTTACGAACAGTCATCAGCACAAATTAGGATCATCTATGATACTTTTCCATTTTCTTTCATTCATTAATATCATCCTTTCGTTCTCCGTCCCACCCAGCGTCTCTGCCCCCCAAGAATAAAATTAGCTCCGATTTCGCTGACGCCAGGTCTGCCCGTCAAGCGGATTGGCTTGAGTCACTGAGCCACAACCGATGTCTTGGGAGAAGGTGGTGGTTATTCCGGTTATTTCATGCGGCTTTGAAAGACTGTAGTTATAATTCTGAATCTGGTCTGGTAGCCGTTTCTGGACAATAAGACTACTTGGATGAAAGTGGAAAAAGTTTGAATATTTTGGGTTGAAGGAGGGGAAGGCAAATAATTGATGATTATTAAATGTTTTGAATACTGATGAGCAAGTACAATAAAATACAAAAGTGCGCATGCGCGAGGCGAGCTACGTCCACAAAAATCGCGCTCCCGGAAATCTTGGAAGCTATGAATGCTATGTCGCAGACATCGGTAGCATAGCTTCGCATCTGGTGTGAACGACCTCGCTGATAACAATGCCAGCAATTAAAACCCACTTGCAGCAGCATAGCTACTATAGCGTGGCGCGCTTAGCATCGCATCCGGTGTGAAACGGCTCTTATTCCTTTGGAAGCTTGAATTTCAGGTCAGTGGCCCCTGTGGGCTTATTTCACATGAATATAGTTCATCTTCTGAATAATACTAATAATAATTCTGATTATTTCATCACACATGGAGGAAGTTTGATTTTAGGATTAACTTCATAATTTATGAAAAACGTGATTCCAAAACTAATCTGTTGGGCGTTGCTTGTATCTGAATTGCATTCTGAATGTAATGATCCTGTTGAAATAAAGGTCAAATTACTGTAGCCTATGAGTGCAATTATGGCAATCCCCCTTCAACCATAACCATCTTGGTAGGACTCTCGGTATGCCTTACCGGTATGAGAAACCTTGAATTATCAAAGTGGAATGGCAATGGAAGTGAATAGGAAAGAATGGTCTGGAAAGTAAGCTGATCCTTATTAGTTCTTGGAAAAAAATAGAACGTTCTTGATGGACAATAAAATATAAGGCATACTGTTATAAGGATAGTGCCTTTGCCTAATGCAAGAAAATGTGTGGGGGCAAGAAGTACAGAATTGAATTTCTGCGGAATTTGCCTGAGAATTCTTCTTCATCTGGACACAGAGAGCAATTTTACAGAGTTTTGTTAAAAAGCCATTCTGCTAATTTTCGACCTTCAAACGGTGTAACAGTTCATGTGGATGGATCGGTAATTACAAACCAGTCATAAATTTTATGAAGTCATGCATGATTACTGATATGGGCCAAGTCTTAGTGTATTTTGTAATAGGCAGTGACATTTACTAATAAATGAAAAATTCTAATGTTTATTACTATATATTGGTTTTATACACCACTATTCTTAACGTAGGCAGGTTAATACCCAATAATTGTTACTGAAATTACTCCCAATAATAATAACATTTTTATTTTACTTGAAATAAGTACCATCTTTGTAAAATAAACCGAACCCATGTAATTCGAGATTAATAGCTACTTTTGTTATGTAAAGCCATAACAACATTATTGTGTGAAGTCAGTATAATAAACATCCGTCTTTCATCCTGCAGGAGGATTTACTCTCAGCACGGAACACGTGACTGACCAAAGATGAACTGTGCCTATCCAGATAATGTATCCGATTCAGATGGAGCAAATTTCTATTAAAAAAAAAATCCATGTGTTTTGAAAATATCTCAGTATGCATCTTATTTCGCCAGGATTATTCAAGAACAAATCAATACCATCCCTACTCGAATACGAAAAACTGGATAACCGGTAGACAAGAAAAGCTGTTGAAGTATTCTGGTCCTGACCAGGATAATAAAGTTGGCAATATATTTGAAAAAAAAAAAAAAAGAATTTTGTTGAGTTCGAATTCCTGAGTGACATAAAGGCATTATTACATAAAAGAATAATCAGGGCGAATATTATAAAAAATAACAACGAAGTCATGATTACTTCACTATGTAGTTAAAAGTATGATGCAAAAAAAACAATGAAGAAAAGTTTGTGAGTGGAATAAAAGATGTTTATACAGAGGAAAAAGCGATACTCTTTGTCCAGAAAAAAAAAAAAACTACTCGCTGAAATTCGAATAAAATAATTCACGGTCAATTTATGGTTCCTTCTAAAAAAATTCTTACTTAACATTGTGACATATAAACATTCACAACATAAGTATTCTCTTGTGAAGGCTGAACAAAGAGCCAAGTGAAACAAGCGAATTTTGTTTATTTGTAAATTTGTTACTGTAGAGTCGCTATTTTTACACGCTTTTACTGAACTTGACTTCTGCGTCTGTTTGTTTGGGTCAATTTCGTTAGCTACAGTCATAATTCGGTTACAATTTCTATGAAAACTAAAAAGTATAAAATAAAATAAAAATATAAGATTTTCTTAAAACACGCTTTATTAAAAAACACTAAAAAGTAAAAAAAAAAAAAAATTTTTTAGAAACATCAGGATTTTCTTACAATTAATGAGTCTACAAAAATAAAAGCGTGGGCGCCAAACATGGAAGGAAATGCTACAAGAAATAAAACAAAAATATTTATTTGCTTGTAGCATTGCCTTCCATGTTTAGCGCTCACGCTTTTATTTTTGTAGACATGATTAATTGTTAAAAAAAATCCTGGTGTGTCTCAAAAGATTATTTTTTACTTTTTAGTGCATTTTAATAAAAGCATGCTTTAGAGAAAAAAATCATAATTTTTTTTTTTTTTTTTTTTTTTTTTTTACGAAATCAGAGTTGATTTCATTCTTCAAAAAAAAGAGAGTTTTGTTGTATACAAAATTCCATATTTAATTCATAGATTGCTGGTATATTTAAGAAGTTTGCGAAATGATTAATGAACGCTGTGAGGAACAGGTAAGATTTACGTCCTTAATTATTAGCAAGAAAATCAACAACTGCGATTATCTCTCGTTCGAATCTCTGGTAAGTGATCTCCCATCGTTTGATGGAGTTCATTAACCTTCATTACAGAAGACTGATTAGATAATTGACTTACGGAAAATTGCCACATCTAGATCTTACGTGAGGACGAAGAACAAAATGGACAGAAGTATAAAAAAAAGAGCGATGAAAGGAAATAAGCTGATGTTTGACCGATAATTAGAAATAAATTGCATGAATATTAATGAAGAGCTGAGAAGTTCATGTCATATGAAAGGGTGATTAATTGATAATCAAGTAAAAAGAACGAATTGCAATTTGAAAAGTTGATGAGTGGTATATCGTCAAAAAACATCTAACTAAATTGAGAGGGCAGTTAACTGAGTGCTGTGCGAAACGTCTAAATCAAGGGAAGATCTGGATAACAAAAAAGTGTGAAAAAAATTGTATATTTTAACATTTGTAAAATCATATAAGAAAGTCCCTGCGATCTTCGTTACTTTAATTAATACATTAAATCTCAACGTTACAAATATTATCGGGTACACAGGGGCAAATTAAGAGAAGTGATATAATTTAAACCTTGCGCAAACTTCCTTTAATTTAGAAGATATTTTAAGAAACTTAAACAGATATGCGAAGAAAAAGAGTATTCAAAGAGGAAAGCAAAAAGTTATATAAGAAAAAAAGGGAAGAACAGCCCTAGAAAAATATGGGAATGAGTATAAAAGCAAAATGAAGAGAAGACGAAAATGAGAATATGATAAAAGGTTGTTCGAATACCATAATTACAGAACACTGAAAATTTTTACAAAAACGAGAAATCTGTGATAAAATGGACGAAGTGAAAAAGAAAGAAAAATTATATAGCATCACGTAAAGAATTAAATACAACACCAAATCAAACCATTAACAGAAGAATGAAAATGAAAACACAACCTCGTGATAGGACTGAAAACTAAGGGTATAAAATATTTAAATGTCGATAAAAAAAGGAACACATTTTCTACTAATCTGAGGGCATTTTTACCTGATACTCTTTAGTTCACGACTTTTGTATATACGCAAAACGTCTATTCTTTTGTTTGTGTTCGGTGACTTTTTGGTTTCAGTTTTCTTTATGGATATATATATATATATATATATATATATATATATATATATATATATATATATATATATATATATATATATATATATATATATATATATATATATATATATATATATATATATATATATATATATATATATATATATATATATATATATATATATATATATATATATATATATATATATATATATATATATATATATATATATATATATATATATATATATATATATATATATATATATATATATATATATATATATATATATATATATATATATATATATATATATATATATATATATATATATATATATATATATATATATATATATATATATATATATATGTATATATGTATATATATATATATATATATATATATATATATATATATATATATATATATATATATATATATATATATATATATATATATATATATATATATATATATATATATATATATATATATATATATATATATATATATATATATATATATATATATATATATATATATATATATATATATATATATATATATATATATATATATATATATATA
>NC_089795.1:4343612-4448612 GCF_040412425.1 Macrobrachium rosenbergii | reverse complement strand
AAGGAAGACGATCAATACGCACTCTTGCGCTCAGATCCTAAATCTGAACCCCTATTATCGAAATTACTCGAGATTTAGAAGAAAAATGGCAGCATTGATTACATACTATTCAAATCAGTATGCACAAGATAATGTTTTTTTTTTTTATTATAAAATCGAGTTATAATTAAACAAACATTGCCAAAAGGGGACATGGTCAATGTCAGCTGCATTAATCTATGTCTATTCCTGAAAATTAAAACTATAAAAATAATACTTGTGTATGCACGAACACTTGCAAAAATGTAATATATTTTATATATTTTTGTGGATGCAATGTTACATGGTACTTCACGCGTGGGTTCGGTCTTTTTTTTTTTTTTTTACATCGGTAAAGAACACATTCACGTATAAATGCTCTTAGAAATGTAATCTATTCCCAGCTGCAATGGAATGGTTTTTTTCCTTTAGCGATAAATTGAGGGAACTTGCATCGTTTCTCTCAACAAGGAAATATCAGAACAATCAATCAGTGGAGAAAACTTCCCCGACGGTAGAATGATGGGAAAATCCCACCTTGATTAAATTTGTGTGGTGGCTGCTCTTCCTTTACAAATGGGACATATAACATCATGTCACTGAAATGTTTTTCATTTATCGAAAGTTGACATACCACAAAGCAACTTCAGGTGTATCAATTTAGACATTAAATAAATAGAAATACGAAATCTGAAATTATCCATAAAATCATCCCTTTATAACCAAAGTAGTAGTCCCCTAATTGTCTATTATATTCCAAGATATTCATCACCCATGTAATATATATATATATATATATATATATATATATATATATATATATATATATATATATATATATATATATATAAACGGATGTTTTTGTATATTTGTTTGGATTCTATAGAAACCGAACCACTAGACATACCTAGATCAACCGTGACTCGCTTTTTTTGCACAGAGCCTCTATGTCACCCCAGAAAGGTTTATAACTCAAAATCAAACCCCTACCCCGTTATTGACATACAGACACAGACAAAACAAATAAGATTTTAGTTTTCACGTCCTTTCTGGGCCCCTAATTTTTTTTTTTTGCCTTCAGCTTTCTGTGTTAATTTTCATTTTTCACCTGACGCTCTTTTGTATTAAATTTATGGTCCACCGTTGTGTTTTTTATCCAGGTGCTGTCAAACGTATGATTTCATTAAACTCCTCCCACTGCAAACCCCATAATCAGTTTAGTACATCCAAAAAATTAAACAGGTGTGTTTGACTGCATTCGAATTACTTTCATTCAGTCAGCAAGCAATGTTCAGACCTTACAGTTCTCGCCACGGAAAAAAGTAGTAACACCCCAAATGTTTCTGTGACAGGCTTATCCCCTCATTAAAAAATTACTCTCGTCGAAATTACCACATTTTTTTCAGTGTTCATCTAAAGCCAAACGAATCTTAACCATACTCTACCTATAAAATCCAAATTCTTAAGTACCTCCTGGTAATACCATCATCATATCTAAGTAATTAATCCACGAACAAAAATTGGTAGTTACGGGCATAACTTTGGAGACCAAGAACTAATTCATCACCATCTGCGCATGCGTATTAGTAGTTGTAACTCCAAATGATTTTTGTGACAGGTCTACCCCCCTCATTAAGAAGTACTCGAGACAAAATTACTACATTATTTTCAGTGTTCATCTTAAGCCAAACGTATCTTAATTAAACACTGCCAATAAATACAAATTCTTAAGTACCCTGAGGTATTCCCATCATCATACCTAGAACGAATCTCCTTCGATTTGTTGTGCAGTGAATTTGACGTAATTGATAAGAGATCTGTCTGCTGTTGAAAGGTAGGCAGACCTTTCCCCCCTCCCAAACACCCACAAATACACACAGACACCCGAGCACGAATTGTAGAAGTATAAGATCTTTGATTTTTTGTCGTTGTTCAGTGATGTCGTTTATTCTTTTCTAACAGGGGAACGTAACTTCCTTTTCCCCTTATATCGACAGTGTCTATATTAGCAGACTAAAGGATTCTGTGATGAAACTACCCCTAATTAAAAAATTACTCGTGACGAAATTACCAAAATTTTTTTCAGTGTTTGTCTTAAGCCAAACGTATCTTAATTATACCTTGCCAATAAAATACAAATTCTCAAGTACCTCGAGGTATTACCCTCATCAAATCTAAGTACTTAACCCACTAAAAACTCACCATATATCGACAATTTCTGTATTAGACCGTTCAAACTTCGGCCTACACTTTCCCTCAGAAACCCTAAAGGAAGCTGACACGAGTTCGTTGACACGCACAGGAAAACGAAAAAAGTTGCAGCTCTTTTTACGATGCCTAAAATTACCATCGTGACATTGATTTAATATTTACACAGACAACGGATACTATATCTTAATAACTTATGGATATTCTGAAGCTGTTTGTCAAGCTGACAACCTGCCATCTTGGTTTTATCTTCACCTCACCATCCACCCCCACCCCCCCCCACCCCCACCGGCGGAATTCAGTCGCGTGTTATCTCGTGTTTGCTCAGATGACCTCCCGGTTCAAATGAGACGGTTCAGGAAAAAGGCCAAAGATTAAACGAATTAAAAGGAATCACATCAAGGCCAGTTGTCAAAGGACAGTCAGGAAACAGAGTTCTACCCAGATGATCTGGGGATAATCTACCCCTAAGCTAAACGCTAAATGCTACTGAGACGGTAACAATAAAGACATATAAAAACTTGAACGTTGAATACTCATTTCTATGATTATAATTTACGACAGCACTTCTAATTATAAAAGCGTCGTTAAAAAGTTAAAAGGAATTGAATTTCAACGTCTGACTCGATGAAATAAGACTCAAGTTTATCCCGTTAATCCTTTTGATGCGCGGGATTATACTTTAATCCTTTCTTCACAAAAGTGTATAGGATGATCGAAGTCTTTTAAATGTAAAAATATAGACAATATTACATAAATTGCAATAACTGCGAATCAATATATGTATGTGTGTATATATATGTATGTATATATATATATATATATATATATATATATATATATATATATATATATATATATATATATATATATATATATATATATATATATATATATATATATATATATATATATATATATACACATACACACACACATATATATATATATATATATATATATATATATATATATATATATATATATATATATATATATATATATATATATATATATACTGTATACTGAGACCCGTAATGCATTCTTAAGAGTTTAGACTGCAGATTGTGTGTTTGTCAATTTACGGAAGAAAAAAAGGATGACCATGATCTTAACTGCACTGTGAAATAGAGCTCTACACTTTTTGGTAAATGACCATAGGACAGTATTTTTTTTTTAACCTCGTTAGTACCTTTCTTGCAACGAGTTGCAAAGCCTGTAATTCGGGGTCCACCATGGAAAAGGTTGATTTCACAATAGGCCAGTGGATCTTAGAATGGAATGAAGACAAGTATGTAATTTTCCATTAAGATCAAGTGCATCATTTATAGTCTAGAATTCTCATGCTTTTGCCTCTAGTTCACTTAGCTCTTCGAATTTTTGTAAGTCTTTCTTTTGAAGAAGCTCTCTTAAAGATTTGTGCATTGCTTAATTGTTATCGTTCTTGGGAGCATAGTTACTTGTACGCAGTTCATCAATAAGTCTTCAAATGCGGTTAAGAATACCAGTGTCATTTCAGTACTAGTTAACAATACAGTTGGCTGTCAATACAGAGCGATCAAGGCATTGTATCATACCTGTTTGATTGTGCGAGTGCGCTGGCTTTCCATTATTTAGGAGCCCTATGTTTTCATTTCTACGATTTATGCTTTCATATTACCTTTGATATTGGATAAAACAGATACCTATGTTTATATCGCCCGTCGGTAGGAACTGTTGACGAAGCCGTTGATAAGTCAGTCATTTCCTATTATTTTACATTATCATTAGGAGGAAGATATCAGCAGATACTGTATTGCTCCGAGAGATTTCAATTTGTACAGCTGTAGCTTAGAATGATGCAGTTGAGCTAAAAGAGACCTGAAGGATGTAACCACAGACATGAATATTAAGGTTCAATCGGGAATTCATTCGACTACAGTACTTTAAACCTGGTTTTTACCCTTTTACGAATTATAATAATTTTCTCAACTACGTTAACACTGATTATTGAGAAATACATTAATTTTCTTCATCATAAGCATGTTCTCAGAAATCCAAGAGAAATTAGAGCGTTTTTTAAATTCAGAATATGTCATCTCCGGGCTCATCTCGATTCCACCAAAGGAATGGAAAATATTTGAAATGATCCTCATCGTGAACTCAGCCGTACAACAGGCTGCGTATTAAGTAAGGAGTCCATCAGAGTCATATACTTCTATTTTTAGAGCCATAACTTTATTATAATGTATTTATTGGATCATTTCTGTGGATTTTCATTGTCATGGTTTTTTGGGGGGGTGTTTTACCCGTGATGAGGAAGCTATGTTTTGAAATGTCACCAAAGAATAAATGGAATCATGCTTTACACGCGCGCACACACACACACACACACACACACACACACACACACACACACACACACACACACACACACACACACATATATATATATATATATATATATATATATATATATATATATATATATATATATATATATATATATATATATATATATATATATATATATATATATATATATATTCATATATATATATGTTCCAACTGCGAGGAAAATGTAATGAGGGAAAATGTACATTAGAAAGTTACGTCAATGAGGGAAATATTAGGCTGCCAGTGATACTCAGTGGCTACAAAATACATTTATTTTGAAAGCTTAACATCTCGAACAAGGGCAGGGAAATGGGCCAGATACCGAGAGTCAAATAATAGCAAATATGGTATAAAATCACAGGACTGATACTGATGGATAGGAGTGACTTGGAAAGTGAAAAACAACACTAAAATTCACACCTCCTGTGAGAGAAGTTGTTGGAATTAATGGTTAGGCTGACATGCACACATTTTTTAACATATCAATAGATCGAATGATACCTCAGCCCAAGTGATGCAATGGATATCAGGAGATACTGTGAGACTATGGGGGGATGGGCCCACTGCTTTACAAGATGGCATCACTGAGGATGCTTGGACAAATTCCAACTTTTACCAAATAAATGTTAGCACTGAAAGATTTCACACTGTGACACAACACTAGTTATTATGACAACGAGGTGGCTTTCCCTTATAAACTGCCGTTACAGCGGGGAGAAGGAAATGTGGAGACAAGGATGTTTCAGAGGGAAGATGTGTGCAGAGGAAGAGAAGGATTGGGAGACTGAGGGCACTCTCACACAGCGACACCAACCTCAGCAAGACTTTTGTGTATCGGTCACATGGTCTAGTACCATCAGCCCCGTACATCTAACCACTGGTGTGGGTCACAGGAGAAGAAAAAAATACCTCTCCTCAGTTGCCTGTGGATGCCCAGCAACCTGGGGAGAGGGGGCAGAGCTAGGCTAAGGTGTTGCCAAATTGTTGGCTGTGTCTGAAATATGGAAGAGATTCATGGGTGGTGGGGGAGGTTACACTGGGATATAGGATATGATAAGGTGTGGAAAGAGACTCAAGGAAGGGATGTGGCAATGCTTCCTCCTGCACCTAAGGAACGCAAGGCCCCCACCAGAAATCACTGGTGTTGGTAAATAAATCTGATTTATGCTTCGATTTTTCCCAAACAAAATTGGTGGAAGGTCTCCATTTATGACAATATATATATATATATATATATATATATATATATATATATATATATATATATATATATATATATATATATATATATATATATATATATATATATATATATATATATATATATATATATATATATATATATATATATATATATGCTTAAAACTCACAGTAGATACACGTGACTTCAGTGTATAAGCGAATCCCACAGGAAAAAGACAGGCAGAAGTTCAGTACCAAGCGCTTTCACGTTTATTGACGCATCGTCGGGGTACGAATTAGACACAAATATAAAGAAGGTTACAAAGTAAATAAAAAGAACAAGAATACCAGATGGTCAACTGTCAAAGGGTAATACACAGAAAGTTAATCCAGGATAATCCGGGATCGAGCTGTCACAAATTGAACCTAAGACCAAAATTAACCATCTGGTATTCAAGGTTATACATGTTTTTGGATTTTGTAAACCTAAACTTTAGTATGTCATTTTGTTTGGTCTTAGGTTCAGTTTGTGACAGCTCGATCCCGGATTATCCTGGATTAACTTTCTGCTTATTACCCTTTGACAATTGACCATCTGGTGTTCTTGTTCTTTTTGTTTACTTTGTAACCTTCTTTATATTTGTCTCTCATTTGCGCCTCGACGATGCGTCAATAAACGTGAAAGCGCTTGGTACTGAACTTCTGCCTGTCTTTTTTCCTGTGGGATTCGCTTATATATATATATATATATATATATATATATATATATATATATATATATATATATATATATATATATATATATATATATATATATATATATATATATATATATATATATATATATGTGTGTGTGTGTGTGTGTGTGTGTGTGTGTGTGTGTGTGTGTGTGTGTATGTATAATAAACAACACCGCCAGAAGACTGAAATCATTTCTTTTTATTCACACCAACGATTCGGGAATCCTTTCCCATCTTCAGGGCGATAAACAGAATTAAATTTTACAATATTAAAAAGTATGCTAAAATAAGCTAATAATTATAAGAAATCTAGTTTTGTGATATATCAGTCGTTAAGCTAAAAGTAAAAAAAAGACTACAAAGCGACTTTAAACTAAAGGCAAATTAAAACTATGCATAATTCAGTGAAATAAGATAAAAAATGCAGAAAAAAAAATAGATAAATAAATAAAAAAGGAAAGGGTTTTGTCGGACTCACTGTTAAGTGCGCATCGATTCCCAGAGAGGTGTCAGTTATCCCGCTGGCTGCATTTTAAAATCAAAAGAAATTTCGGCCATAAGGAACTATTCATTTTCATGTAAAACTGACATTTTGTACAATAATTACAAAATACTCTGTCAAACTACCGAATGCCTTTCGCTCTTTCTTTTAGAATCTCTGTACAGCAAGAAAATGTCGCTATCCTTAAACACCAAACTACTTCCACACCACTACACAATGCCTAACTGCCTGTTACTCACCTCTCTCTCTCTCTCTCTCTCTCTCTCTCTCTCTCTCTCTCTCTCTCTCTCCCTTTTTATTTTCTCTGACATCGTCTTTGACTATTCTGTTCCCCTTTAGTTAACAGCCAAACCAATTAACAGTAAGTCCGATAAAACCCTTTCCTTTTTTATTTACTGATCTATTTATTTATATATTTATTTATTTTGCATTTTTTATCTATTATTTTCCTTAGCGAAAGTCAGAAAAGAGAAAAGTTTGAAAAGAGAAGAAAACTAGAAGTACGGGTTAATAGGAACATAAAGAGGATGTAAAGTGAAAAATTAGATTTTGAAATTCTGACATCCTTGATACTTTTTCTCAGAACAGCAACGAATTGAAGGGAAGAGGAAAAAGGCATCTGAAATCTTGTAAATCCATCCAGACTACTTCCCTGAGCCTCCAGTTCCAAATGGTCGCCGTATGCTATACTACTAACGATGGTTTTAAGCTTTCATCTCTTCCTTAATCACTGAAGTTCAGCTGTCAACGATTCAAGGAAAACGAAATGAAACGTTAATTTTTATAACTTAAGCTGTCTGGAAATGACCAGGTATATAAGAACAAAATAAGCAGCTAAAAGGAACTTAGGACAGAATCTCTGCCACATTCCACTCTTTGTTTTCACTCGAAAAGAGAATGAAAGAGGAAAACCAAAAGGAATACATACAGGAACCAAATAAGAAGTATAATGAGAAACAAGAGTAGTCATTAATCTTGATTAGGTTGAGAAGAGAGACCTGAATTTAAAGAAGAATAAGAAAAACAAGAACGTAGGGAAAAAGCAAACGAGGAACATGGTGAAAGAAAACATAATTTTCAAAATGAAGCGACATCTTTGATTTCAATATTGTCCCTAATATGCTTAGCAGGAGAAGGGAAAGAAAGCAAAAAACAAGAGAAAATATTTGATAAAAACAGAGTACAAAGGGCACGATAAAACAGAGAAAAAATGTGGCTGATGTTTATAGCGGCAACGTCCTTTATCCCAAGACCGCCTTCTAAACTGTGTTTAATCCTTTGAAATCGCGGCGTCAAAGATTTGTTTGTTATGCGACAAACAAAGGCTTCTCTGCCTCCCTTCACTCAGGGGCCAAAGCTCACTTTCATCTATCTCAGAATGTCCGAAATACACGTGTTTTATCTCTATATATATTTATTTATTTTTTATAACAGAATGGCACGACGTTTTATCTTCTTTCTACTGGAGGAAGACTGATAAGGAATGGTTTGCTGTTCTAATTTTTTTATTCTCGCTCAACCAACAAAGGGTAAGGTAAGCAATTATAGTTCTCTTCCTGTTCCTATTTTGTATATATTGTCGAAAATTTCTACCACTCTTTTTCCGTCATTGCTGTCTTTTGTTTTCATCTTACTTCCCTGATCGTTGTGATACGAGAGAGAGAGAGAGAGAGAGAGAGAGAGAGAGAGAGAGAGAGAGAGAGAGAGAGAGAGATTAATTGCACGAGGTTAATAAAAGGAATCGTGCAACTGACAAGGCATCTCAATAAAAAGAAGAAAGAAATAGAACGTTTCCATATAACAAAAGAAACATGCGACCAGTTGTTCGGACAACGCCAAGAACGAGAAGGCTTTTAGCATATTCAGACGCATTGCACATATAATATTACATGGTAAATGCATGCAAGTTACGTCCTTATAACTTCATTCACCAATACTAAACATTAGGCTAAGAAAGCACGACTCATCTTTGTTAAGCATTCTGAAGGATTACTTCCTTTTAGTCCTCCTTAAATACAATTTCAGATCACTTGTAATCTATATAGCTATACTGCAGAGGCCAACGTAATTTATTGTAAATCAGTCCTACAAATATTGCAGTGATATAAAGTGAACTTTTAAGCTACAAATGTTCAAACAACACTTAAGTTTCTGATTAATTACTTACACAACTCTAATTCTATCAATTCCATTCAGCTTCTAGAAATCTTTGCGTAACAGGCACGAGGACCAAACAAATCATCTACTTATTTAGCGTTCTGTAAAAGAAAACTATTGAGATGGCTTTTTGTCTGTCCGTCCGCCCTCATATCTTATAAACTACTGAGGCTAGAGGACTGCAAATTAATATGTTGATCAGCCACCCTTCAATCACCAAACATAGCAAATTGCAGCCCCCTAGCCTCAGTAGTTTTGATTCTATTTAAAGTTAAAGTTATCTATGATCGTGCGCCTGGCACCGCTATAGGTGCCAACAAAACAGGACACCACCGGGCCGTGGCTGAAAGTTCCATGGGCCGCAGCTGAGAATTTCATGGGCCGTGGCTGAGAGTTTCATACAACATTATACGCTGTACAGAAAACTAAACTTCTGCGCATTTTTTACAAGATACAGTTTGGTTCGGTTGATCACCTGTGCAGGTATTACAAAACTGATTTTATCAGTCATAAAATATACATATGACCATCTGGACGGAAGGAGGTTTCCACCATACTACATGTTACCGAAACACATGGTTGAAAACAAATTTGAATTATAATTGAGATGAAACGTAATTGTTTTCCCTATGAAAATATATCGAATAGAAGAAAATGTTGACGTCTCTCCCTGACGCAGTATTACATATTACGTAAAAAGGATAGGTTATTTAGGAGATAACACATTATGGTTATCAGCGTTGTATAACAGACAATTTAAAGTTTTAAAATCGCATGAAAATAGAAAGAAAAAAATAAAAAGGTGAAAGGTTTGGTCCGGCGGAGCGTTAATGCGGAAATTGTCCCTTCTTAAAGGTGTACTAAATGTTCCCCTGGGACAAGCCTTTAAGGACAATCTTGTTACCTATGATACTGACGAGAGAGAGAGAGAGAGAGAGAGAGAGAGAGAGAGAGAGAGAGAGAGAGAGAGAGAGAGAGAATGTCTCGGTTTCAGTTTCCTCACGAGCGTAGCTTGCATAAATTTTCGTTTGCTATTGCATTTCTTTAGGGGTCCAACTGTCACAGGATTTCTCTGTAGTTCCCTAGGTAAAAGGAATGAACATGATTTTATAGAATCATAATCTATAAACGCCGCTTAGTGTTTTCGAGACTGCAAAAGGAAAAGGTATCGACCAGGAATTCTTCAACCTACCTGAACAGAAACTGACTGCAACACCAGAATAACTAAATGAAAAAGTTTGTTTGTAGGATGTATTATTCATAAGCAATAGTCTAATGTTAATGATCTTTATTTTTTTGTACCAGATTGGGCAAGTTTGACTCAGTTATACCTCCTCCAATAAGAGAGCAAATTAAAAACAACGGTCTGGAGATGGCCTTCAAGAGTGAACCAAACTGATCGGAGCCAAATGGAAAAGGATGGACCACTGATGATGGCCACTTAACAGGCAAATCAATGCACAGGACATCCAGCGCTGCTGGCTTTGTCTAACTTCTGGCTTATCAAACGTGTGCGCCTCTGCCAGATTTCAGACTACGCATGCCTTGTGTCGTGCCAGCCGACTCAAGTAATCAGAAACATGCAAGATGCAAATCTACACCAACCAGAAATTGACAGATGAAGAAGAAGAGGCCCATTAGAAATCAGTAGACTGAGATGATAATAAAAAGCATGAATGATTGTCAACAGTGAAAATGATGATGAAAATGATCAATAACAATTTATCCTAAAAATTTGCGGAAAACAGCTGCGACGTTTACCTGTGAAAGAATTTTTATTTTTTCAGCGATGGTTATGATGACGCTGATGATGTTATAATGAAGATGATGAATGATTGCATCCCCATTGGTTCACAAAAACATGCTAAACTCTCATCTTGTTGAAAACTATGAAATGTTGATTAAAACTGTGCATTCTGTGATGCTGACAATGAAGAACCAAATTTTATATTTTTTTTGTATCTTGGCAGCTGACCAAAATAAGTTACCGCGTTGTAGAGTATACTCTCAGAAACTGTTATTAAGAGACATTGGTTCCTTCAAAATAATAAATTAGAATTTACCGCCATAAGTAGAAACTCAATGATAAATCTTGCCTGGGTCCGTGGAACATCATATGGTTTCCCTCTCTTATTAATTGCACATTTTATGTCAGATGTACTCTCTCTCTCTCTCTCTCTCTCTCTCTCTCTCTCTCTCTCTCTCTCTCTCTCTCTCTCTCTCTCTCTCTCTCTCTCTCATTCTTTGGTGTACTAGCAAATGCATTATAGTAGTCTGATGGCTATTTAAATTGCTCATAAGCATTTTCGTAAGTCCCATTTACACACAGCTAGTTCCTTGTAATTAGTCGTTTGGTTCGCAGTATATTCAAAGAAATCGTTATAAAACAGTTTCCTCGTTCCCCAGCACCTCATTTGCTGGCTTTTTGGTCCACTGTTCATTGTTACTTTTTATCTTTCGAAGCAAGTAATTTCCTTTCAGCAATTTAACATATTTTGTTCGTAGCACGTCAGCTAGCATTTTAATTATGCATTCCATTCTTTCCCTCCTTCTCTCCTTTCATCACTTTTGTACTGATATTACGTCAAAGTCGTTGCTTGCACAATAGACTACTATTTTTTTGCCGTAATTCGTCCTCGGTGCACACTATTAATTCTTTGTTGTGTTTACTTTGAAATATATTAGCATAACAGTCATTCCCTCTTTGGTAGTGAATGCCACAAAAGCCAAAAGCTTTCCTGTAATTCATGCATGCTTCCTAAATTGTGGAATAGTTGATATAGAGTTGCAATTCTTACACGTAATAAATTTGAAATTCAGAAATAGTTCTTTGTACATAACTTGTCATTGAGCAAATTGCAGACCTAGTTATTTTTTCCTCTACGTCAAAGAATGTCAATGTCAGCTTCGAAAAATTTGAAGACAATCATTCTGCAAATCAATCAATTTGATTATCTCCCATTTCATTAGCATTTTAGATTTTAGATGTTCCTTCTTTTGACGCTGGGACTTGAGAGAAAAAATTCATAGATATCCTGTGATTGTGAAAATCATTCCTTTGTCTCCTGTTTCCTTCTTTGTATTAATCGATTGTAGTTGGTTCATATAAATTTAGAGGTATGAGATACTCTATGGAATTAGGGTAAACTGGTGACTGATAGTTTTTTTTTTTTTTTTTTTTTTGTTCACTGGTTGTACGGGATCAATAGTTAGTAAAGCTGATAACTCACAATCAGTCTATTAATTTCTTCAAGCCAGAATTTGGCTGACATATGTAGAAAATCTTTTTTATCATCATTTTGGCTGTTTTACTTTACATAAATGTATGCACAAAACTGTCCAGGTGTCATTTATGACTTTATCCCGACATCTGTTTCTTATGCGAATCAGATAAGAAAAAAGGACTAGCAAACTGAAATTTCAATATTGTTGACAGAGGAACTCTCCCCCAACAATACCTTTAAAAATACTGCACGTTGATTATGGTGATAATTTGTACCTTTTACCGACGCATTCTGCCTTTAATAATAATAATAATAATAATAATAATAATAATAATAATAATAATAATAATAATAATAATAATAATAATAATAATAATAATAATAATAATAATAATATCCTTTACTGCGGCTCAGGGTCATATACATGGAATATACAAATACAATACACACAATCTAGATACACAAGGTAACATGATAAAAATAATAATCAGCAGTATCCACGCTGTTGCTGAAGAACTAGAAAAGAATGGAATTCATTCTACTGGCAATGACAGCAATTATATGGAGAATAATAGTAGAAATGATAACAATAAAAAAATACAGATTGCAGACAACTAATTTCCAGCTGGGAACCTTAGGTGGTTACAGAAGTCAGGTCAAGAATAATAATAATAATAATAATAATAATAATAATAATAATAATAATAATAATAATAATAATAATAATAATAATAAGCTTTATTTCCAGTATTTACCTTGGCTATTCTAAATACGGATATTGAAAATTGCAAAACTCTACAATTATATTAACCACAGTAAAAATTAAAAAAAAGGTAAAAATACCCAATGATAACAACAAACGTAGAAATATAATAATAATAATAATAATAATAATAATAATAATAATAATAATAATAATAATAATAATAATAATAATAATAATAATAATAATAATAATAATGACAGATTCTGGAGATGACACTTCATAATTGCAAAAATAGAAAATAAGTCATTTAAGAAACAGACACCTCAGTATTCCATCTTTCCCACAATTTAGATCTTCTTCTTGCCTCACTGTAGCAGTACAAGCGGAAGAGCAGCAGTTTCGTTTCTCAGTGACAGAAGGCAAACCTCCCTGCAATCATTTTGCCAGTTGCACATAGTTTACGACGCCTCTGTTCTGTGTCTGCCGTATCTTTTAGGTCGTCCGTGATAATGTGGCCCAAATACGGAAATTCATGCACGAATTCCAGACGATGATTTCCGAGGAAAATTTGTGGCTCTGCAATACGCTTAAGCGATCTCAGGACCAGCGACATACGCTGGGTCTTGGTTTCGTTGTATAGGATATCAAATTCCTCTGCATATCTGTGGCAAGTGTCGATGAGTCGCTGGAAACCTTTCACTGAGGTTTTGTCAACTTTTTCTGAGAGGGATTTTGCTGCTAGAAAGGCATTTTCTGCCGTATGGTACACTGCAGGTGGGCTTAGATCAGTAGGTCCCTTTGGAGGCAGATTGTCAGGGTCATCGGCGTAGATTTCCACGGAGCAGGTCCTTAGCCACTTAGTGATATTATATGATATTTTCCTGAGAGAGGATAAGCTTTTCGTGGGTCACTCCTGGAGAACAGTTTCTGGTATCAGGTCTTTGCATTTTGTATATACAGCGTTAATTTCCTCATCTGAGAAAGCTGCACTGACAGACTGTATAGCAGACTCGACATCGGAATTGTTCGATTGGTATTGGATAAAGCAAAGACAATTGTTCATGAGTACAGAACTTGTGTGTGGGGCACAGGATCGTTAGGTGCCAGGGTCACTGGCATGACGGTTGGAGGTTGGTCAGATGACATTTTTCTGGTAAAGGGAGGGCTAAGCACTAACACATACACAGCACTCTATTACCCATTTCCTAGGGCCAATAGGCTTCGAGAAGTTGAAATTTGGAAATTTCGAAGGCACTGGTTGGGGCAGAATTTAGATTAATATATCTGCAATTGCACAACACTAACCGGCTAAAACGCCAGGGTATTATGTAAAGACAATATTAACACATTGCCTTCTATGAGAGGTATAAAAACCAAGAGACCTCCAAGACGTATGTCCGCTCCCACACAAAAATATGTACATTTTGTTTCCAAATATGGTTTCAAGAGTCATCTAGATGATTTTGCACTTGTCTTGTGACCATCCACACTTAAAAGAACTGAATTTCCGTCCAACTGATAACATGCTGGAGGCAAATATATCCTGCTTGATAGGTGGAATGAAGCCTCATATTTCTAAAGAACCGGTAGATCAGATTTTCCAGTGTTTGATAAGCATTGGAGGAATATCCCAACGATGGCTCTCGCTTCATTGAAGACATTCAGTGTCTGTCTGCCATGCTCCGCATTTCTTTTGTATGTGAAGCCTGATACTACACATATCTAGTAAACGATGGACAACCAATGCTGTTAGATTTGCATAGAGTGACTCATTTGCTGTTAGAACCATAGTTTATTCTGGATTTAAGAATGTCACACTTCATTTTGTTCATGTTTTGCTTGATAACAACACCATGAGCTTGCTTTGCAGGAGAAACATCGGAGATGTAATACTTGTACCAAAATATTTAGATCTTCTGCCGACAAGCTTGATGAATCATGTTTTTTTTATGAAGCATTTACCCCAGTGGTACCATGAGCTTTTCACAACCATTCATAATGAAATCTGAAGTTTCTTTGGAAAAGACGTGGATGTAGCTAGGATATTCCGTCAATGGTATTGGTTCGGGCTTTATTTTACTGAAAAAGGATGGTGGTGTGTGATACAGTACGTGAAGAACTTGAGTTGCTCTACGGCACATTTAGGTAAGTCGGGTACTTCTCTGTTATCTGTACTTGGGTGCAGAAAAGTTCATTCATTATTCGTCAAATTTAAAACTTTACTGATGTAGTTCATCTTTCGCTTTTCTTGCATGGATTGCTATCCATGCTTTCTTCATCAGTTGCATAGGCTTTTTAAAGTGGGCAAGTGTTCTTTATTACTCTAGGAAAATGAGTGGGGTGCTTAAATAATTCACATATGCAGAGATACGAAAGTTAGCTATCCTTGGATAATTGTGACCAAGAAAACAGAGCAAGAAGCCGAATTGAGAATCATTAAGAAAACTTCTCCACTCTTTTTCCTTCATCCATTTGATCTCTGATATTTCATGATTCTCACATTAAATCCAGGAGGTAGAAATGATATATAAACAAACCGAATAGAAAGGAAAGCAATGGAAAAGTGAAAGTATATTTAGAATCTATATAGCGTAAATTCTCCTTAATGAAACTCCCTAAATTCTGATATGTCTTTCGAAATATTTGTAATTTTTTCTTTAATATAATAATTACATTTTCTTCAATAAAGAATAAAACAGATGTAAAAAAAATAAACTAAAAGTGTATATAATTTAAGAAACAAATGGCTGAAAGGAATAGAAAAAAGAAATTCCGCGGCGAATAGTTTGGATGGAACGTCCTATTTTATGTATGCTTTTAAAATCTAATTTTTTAAATCTGAAAAGGAAAATATTTTCAGAGCTTTGCTGATGATCATTTACTTTCCTTTACGTCTTTTCATGGGATATATTCTCTCTCTCTCTCTCTCTCTCTCTCTCTCTCTCTCTCTCTCTCTCTCTCTCTCTCTCTCTGAAAAGTGCCTATGATAAATAAGATTTTATTCGGATAAATTTTAATATTCACGTAAGGTAAACAAGAGATTTTTCTAATGTCTCTGACATCGATGTCTATTCATTGTTACTTCATGCAATGTCGCCAAATACTTATCGTAGCTTCACCCGAATAAACTAACTGGACTTAGGTCTGAAACATAGTGACTACATTGAATCTTATATATATATATATATATATATATATATATATATATATATATATATATATATATATATATATATATATATATATATATATATATATATATATATATATATATATATATATATATATATATATATATATATATATATATATATATATATATATATATATATATATATATATATATATATATATATATATATATATATATATATATATATATATATATATATATATATATATATATATATATATATATATATATATATATATATATATATATATATATATATATATATATATATATATATATATATATATATATATATATATATATATATATATATATATATATATATATATATATATATATATATATATATATATATATATATATATATATATATATATATATATATATATATATATATATATATATATATATATATATATATATATATATATATATATATATATATATATATATATATATATATATATATATATATATATATATATATATATATATATATATATATATATATATATATATATATATATATATATATATATATATATATATATATATATATATATATATATATATATATATATATATATATATATATATATATATATATATATATATATATATATATATATATATATATATATATATATATATATATTGTAATAGGAACGTTTGTGCATGCGGCTTTGCATACTTCAGTTTCATGTATTTTGTACAAGATAACTACACTTCATATCATGGCCATAATGAGAGAACGACACCATTATTGACACCATAGGGTCGGATATAATAACGAACCAGGCAGATTGAATTGTCTTCCCACAACTACTTCAACTGAAGACGTTTTAAACTAGTGTAAGTCCTACATACTGCAGAACCTTTAAGCTTTTTGCATGAGGAGAGAACTATTATGAAAGTTCAGTGGAACATCATAATGCACTTGATTATAGGACCTCATCTTAGGATCGCTTATACGTTACGCTTTAGATTTCCTTTTTAAGAATGTTTGTTTACATCTCAGGGAAGATTTTCTTGTGATTAATATCTTGGAGAACAACCAAACAAAAATTGGGAAGAAATTGCAACACATAAGTTAAGTATACCTTAGTTTTATCAGACCACTGAGCTGATTAACAGCTCTCCTAGGGCTGGCCTGAAGGATTAGACTTATTTTACATGGCTAAGAACCAATTGGTTACTTAGCAACGGGACCTGCAGCTTATTGTGGAATCCAAACCACATTATAGCGAGAAATGAATTTCTATCACCAGAAATAAATTCCTCCAACTCTTCATCAGCCGGCCGGGGAATTGAATTCCGGCCCATCAAGTGACAGTCCGCAGCTCTACCGACTCACCCAAGGAAGAGCTAATTGCAACACATGGGGATATAATTGAACCCAGACGGGTGCATTCACAAACGTCACTCTCCTTTTGATTTATCAAAAACGAAACGGAAAGCGTTTCGCAACGCATATACCTAAAGACAAATGACTAATGACACACACGAAAGTGTGTTTTATTATAAAATGCTGAGTATAGCGTAAACGAGTGTATTCTAATTTTTTATTATATATATGCTAACCAAAGAGTTCATGTATCTAACTCAAATGATTAAAAGAGCTTCTGATAACTGCAAAAGATGATATGAAATAAATAGAAATAATGCAGCCCACGATTATTCAATTTGTCTCATGAAATTACAATACCGTCGTAATTATGAAGCGCACTTTTATTTTAGTGTATTAACTCACTTATGACTGCCCTTAGTACGACTTATTTTAAGTATAACTGTACCAGAAGACTAGTAATTTAGTAGTAAACACTTATTGACATCCGTAATGGCGATGAAATGGATTATCTGATAGATAAGAGTTAACATGAGCTAGAGAGAGAGAGAGAGAGAGAGAGAGAGAGAGAGAGAGAGAGAGAAAGGCTGCATTATCGGCAAAGGAATATTCGGGCTAATAAAGAGAATTTCTGTAATAATACAGTTTTTGCCATTATGAACTCTCTCTCTCTCTCTCTCTCTCTCTCTCTCTCTCTCTCTCTCTCTCTCTCTCTCTATTTAAGAGATGGACCCTATTTCGCGCAGTGGAATGGGAGATAAAGTTTTTAAACGAGCGACTACTCCAAAATAATAGCCAGGTCCTATGAAGTCACGTGTTATTTCTATTGTCCCCCTACTAGAAAAATGATTCTATCTCAAAGGAATTACTAATAAGAAATTCCCTATTATTTATTGGATAAATGTACGGTATGTATCTGTTTTTAATTCACAAAAAGAGGCACTCCAGCAAAACTATGAGGTTGTTTATAAATTGTGAGCCTTTCTTCATTATCATAGTGGGGAGTATATACTATAGATTTTCAGCGGACTTGTGAAAACCAAACGAAATCTGTATTTTTCGCTGCTCATTTAACAGATTATATGAACGACTGTGGCCATATCTGCTCATAAGTGCACATACCTTGCATGTTCATCCGATCTATCAGACGATAGCTTTCCTTCGGCTACAACATGGTCATTACATAAAATGGTAGAGAGGCTTTACTGCACTACTTCATTGGGCCTTGCATCACTACCTCTTTTTTTGCTTGTCCAAGGTCTTGCGCAGAATAGCAAAGAACGATAAGTTTTAAGATGTGGCTGTAGTGATGAAAAGACATTGCAGAAAGAGCGTTTTCATGAAACATTTACTTGCATCTCCTGCATGAAAAACAACTACGTACAGGAAAAAGACCGTCAGTAAACTCGTCCAAACTTTATACGTCTGATATATTTCCAGAGTAGTGGAGTCTTCATATTTTACGGGAAATGTACAGAATCCGGTGCATCTGAAAAACAAACTTATAATGCGAGCGAATGAGTGACCATGAAGGCATTATTCATTTGAAATGTCAGTCCATTTATATTTAAATTTGGTGTCACTTTTTCTATAAATGTTCGACAGACATTTCAACTGAAATATCTACTATGCATATGTAGAAAAACTGATAAGAAAAATTAAAGGAATGCACTGACTCTGCTTCACAAAAAGGCAAAAATGGACAATAATTTCTGCGCTGATACGAATACTTTCTCTCGCGCTCTGGCCCTTTCTTCCTATTGGTTGGTTAAACTTCACATCGAGTCTACAGTACATCTCATTGTCGAATTGTCCAAAAGGTTTCCTTTTTAATAGCAATACGGAATGTAGTAAGAAAATAAATGCTACGAGGAAAAGATGTTACTTGCATTATTCAACAAATACAGTTCTTGGTTAGCTAATTAGCACGGCTTCCAAGCCGGTGCCCCGAAAAAAGACACGGATGCAGGAAGGTGTTGGTTTGGTTTTTATACGGCGAGCCTTCAAGAACTGGATTAAGACAGGCAAACCATTACTCTTTTCATCAATAGAAAAAGACGTCTTCATTACTTTGCTTGAAATTAAGCTTTTTTCCTTCTGTCAAATTTCTGTTGGTAATTATTGTTCTCTGAATGAGGTTATGCACTTGGAACACTGATGTGACGTCATTAGTTTACAGCTTTCAGTGGTAACAAAATTAATTATAAATGCAAGGTTTGGATGGTAGATAGATAGAGATAAACAGATAGATAGATTTTGTATGTATTACTTGAAAACTTCACGCAGTAAAATAATGTACCAAGCTAGAATTTGACCGAACTTCAGTGTTTAGCCATTAGGTAGAAATTGATAATTTAATTAGTATTATAGATTTTCTTTAGAGATGGTCAGGAGTAGATTAGGTTGAGATGAAAGATTTTTGCTCCATTGATGCTTTGACCTTAATGCTGGGATAATAATGCCAGAATATTCCTTACCAAGTACCATTTTCTGTTAATAAATTTTACTCTTTCATCAAACATTTTTGAATACCTGAAGAACAGGAAAATAATCTAATGCTGATATCGAAGGCGATAACAATATTGGCAGCAAAGTTAAATGATGAGAAATAGTAATTAATGGCAATTGTCTTCTACTCATAAATAACGTTAGAGCTTAATTCACTTGATGGAGAAACTTCGTGTTGTCTCATACAAATTAGCAATTAAGAGTTTTAAGTTAAATTCCTCTTTGAAGGATTAATAATTTGATGACTTAGATGTAGAGATCTTTTCTCAACCGGGAAACTTCTAAATCCCATCACGATGATATACTTCATCATATTTAGCGTCGAAATCGTTGTCGGACTCACCGTCATGAAGAATATTATCAAAATGTAATTACAATCTAATTAGGTACGAAGAAATCATTTGTGAAATGTAGCTCTCAAAAATGAAATAATACACCCTAATAGAATTATTTTTAAAATGATAAAGCTATGCGCAGTATAAGAATGAAAGATAAGATTTTTTTCCATTCATGGACATTGCCAGTGAAGATGTGAACATAATCAAGGGAATTGTTTTGGAATGAATGTAGCAATTAAGAACAGTAAAACATTGAAGCGCGTAATTATAAAGATGAACACTAGAAATGAGAATAGAACAGCATAAAAGATGGAGAAGAAATGTATAGATAAACGGTGGAGTTTTTGTACATGTCAGTTTGTGTCTCCCGTAGGAATGAACATTAATCCAAAATATAAGAGAAGAGGAAATCTTTTACATCGACCAAAAGGGAAATCCAAGACAACACTTTTACGGTGTGAGCGTTAACGCAAAAAATTTCCCTTAATGAAATAGTTGCATAGGTAACTCCCGTAGGGTTAAACATTAATGCAATGGAAACATATTGAAACTCTCGTACAGCTACCTGCCAAAACGACAAAATTTTTCACGTTTTTAAACTATTCGTTCCAATAATATGTTTATTTACTGGAGAGCTATTAGATAATAAGGCATACAATGACTACAGTTTCACAATGACGTGCATGCATACAATGTAGACTTATTCTGTAGACAATACTATCATGGAAATGGCATTTTGAATCCATTTGATTGAATATCTTGGTTTTTCCTTGTCTGATACCATAAAACAATTTCGTAGGGTTCACAAAACTCGAAAATAAATCAGTAGATATCTCTATCGTTGCGAATAGAGTTTTTCATTAGCTTTTAATTTATATGTAAAAAATGTCAGAACTACAACTGTTTGTTTTTTAGTATTGATTTTACTAGATAATAACCTATATAATCTCTAGGCCTGAAGTATCTTCATAAAAGTGACACAGATCTACATATTATCAAGACTCAGACTTCAATTGAAGATTTAAAATTAAAAATGTAAAAGTTTAGCATTCCCTAGACTTGAATTACATTGACTCCAATTGGTTTTAGTCAAAAAGAAAAAGAAAGAGAAAGAGAGAGAGAGAGAGAGAGAGAGAGAGAGAGAGAGAGAGAGAGAGAGAGAGAGAGAGAGAGAGAGAGAGAGAGAGGATATATATATTAGAAAAATATTCTTAGCAAGTCTATATATTACAAAAATATTCTTAGCAAGTCTGCTAAAATACTGGCACCAAACAATATTTTATTTCATGTATGAACTCTATGAAAGAGCAAATATATTTCTCATGGTGATACTAGTTTTCATTTTTTTAATCAATGAAGAAAATATTCACTTCGCATAAGTAACGGACGCCTTGACACAAGTGAAAAAATAAATAAATATTGCCGATATCTGGATTCTAAATGAGTTTGTTTAAACAAAGTATCAGGAGGGAAGAAAAGCGAGAGGCAGGAATCTCGAGGTAATCAATGGAAGAATGTAGAGGATGATGAATTTAAAGAAGATACAACAAAGAGAGGCATTTAGAGAAGACGCTTAAGGAAAATCAGAACAATAATTATGCGGAAAAATTGGAAACAGAAAAAGAGGTCATGGAAACCTATTTCTTGCATCTTTTAGTTGAATAAAAATAAGACAAAAAAAAAAAAAAATTCGTGTTTGCTTGTACAGAAATGTTCCTCGGAATTCCATTTAGTTCATTCTTTCCCTTTTGTTTTAATTATATCGTCTTCCTTCCTGCATTCCTTTGCTAACTCTTCACGCATTTCTGAATTTGTTCTTCCCTTTTCTTTTGTTTCTTTCCATTTACCTTTTCAATATATATGCAGGGTAAATGTCCCTCAGTTTCATGAGAAAAGATGCGCATAAATTGTTCTGTCTGTTTCCTTAGAATCTCTTCTTTGTTTTTATATTTGCTGCATCTAGAAACAATCAGAAATAATGATGTAACGACGGATTTCTTTTATTTTGCCTAAAATGTGATTTTTCTGTAATACGGACTTGGCTTACTTACATTTTACATTACCGTATTAATATTTTTTTCGTAATTTCATATTTTATATTCTTTTAGTCATTGCTGCATAATAGAGCATTCAATTTGATTTAGTTTCAACTTTTTATGATAATTAATGCCTTTTAGTCAGCCACGCCATTCATTATTTTTTATGTACAAAATGTAATTTTTTGCATAAATATTCCCAATTAGAGCTCAATAGTAATAGAATTCTTTTGAAATTTTGAACTGTGTTTTCTTATAGAAATTGTTTTTGTTTCAGTTGCCTCTCCGTAAATACATTTTTAATTTAGACTTTAACATAATAATAAAAGTTTTTTTTTTTTAAATAAGACAAATATGCAATCAAATATGAAAAAAATACAGTAAGGCGTTTCTATAGCACATTACAAAGAAAGTTTGATAACAGATGGACAATAAAGAAAAAGTGAAGGGAGGGTGAAATCTGACTTTGATGACCTATTGGAATTATTCATAATTAATTTAGTTCAAAAGGGAAAAAAAATCGAGGTAGAAAAGGAATATTAGTCATTTCATTCTAAAGATATTATATGTCGCATTGGAGGGAGGTAAGAGAAAAGAATTAAAACTAAACGATAATCCAGAGTATGAACACAGACACATACGCAGAGTGACATTTATTATCTAACAAATATTGTTTAATAATACTAACCTCTATTTATACTTCAACAGGGATTATTTTACTTTTCTGGCTCCACCCCTTGAATATTTCTGTGACGGTAGCTGATGCAGTGTTTGAAATCAGATATTGTCAAACAAAATGGATAGAATACGTAGTTTGCAGATAGCAGTAATGAGCAAGAGACAAGCTCAGTTGCCCCCAAGCACCAGCAGTGCCGGAGTAACATGATGCATAAGTTACAAAGGCCTCGTCCAACACGAACCACGCACAATAACTAAGCACTGACATTCGCGTGATACCTTTCTAAACACACGCGCTCTTTTGCGTACACCCACACACCCACTTGTGTAATTATATTATAACATCATAATAAATAAAAAATCTGTGCTATTTTAATATCGTGTAGGGTATATCATTATGTTAGTTTTGTGACATTAATTAGGATAGCACATTAGCTTTATCAGAATCATGTATCTATTCTAGTGTCACAATCTTTATGCTAGAGGCCCTCAGTCTGCATGATAGGGGTCCTTGCTCCCCGATAAAGAAAGTTTAAAACTCAGGCAAAGCGATTCTTCATCCTAAGCAATAAAAACACTCCTAGAATGGTCACTGTCTGAAGCCCTGCACCAAAGCATGGGGTTTCACTACCAATGGGCCTTGCACCAACTCTGGAGGCGCTTTCTCCGAGCTGCAGATGGTCCCTAGGCCTCGGCTTAATGCCTTTTATAGATGAAATAGTGTAAAGAAATTTCGAAAGAGACAACATGTTCACTTGTACTAATCTTTTGTTCGGATTAGTGGGCTTTACTGTTATAAATGTGGTGACAACCATTTTCTGTCAGATGTAAAAGATAACTTTTCTTCAGGAATTTATGGTGTTTTATTAAGATGGATATGCCCTCATTAAGAACAGTTCTGGTCAGTTCACGCACACACAGAGAGTATATGAATATATATATATATATATATATATATATATATATATATATATATATATATATATATATATATATATATATATATATATATATATATATATATATATACAGAGATAGAGATAGAGAGAGAGAGAGAGAGAGAGAGAGAGAGTATGTGTGTATCGCGTCTATTCGACAGTCTACGTTTCTTCATAATTTGTTTATGGAAGCACACGTACATATGTAAATTTATATATATATATATATATATATATATATATATATATATATATATATATATATATATATATATATATATATATATATATATATAAGAGAGAGAGAGAGAGAGAGAATGAGTTAATATGCTTGGTTGTAATAATTGATATCAGTTTTATCATTATCCTCTTCATTATTCTTTGCTCCTCCTGCATCTGTGTACGAGTTCGCCAGAAAATAAAATGGATTTTGGATCCTAAAAAATAGAACTCCTTCGCAATAATTCTCATTAGGAATAAACAATGATAAATAACCCTACGAACTGACCTGAAGCAAAAATAAGTTTATAGATACAGAAACTTTAAGTCGTATCTGAAATACGTAAGGAAAAGAGATGATGATGTGTGCATAAAGAACTGTACCTGGAAAGGGATTATTGTTTTCTCAGTCTTGTATCATAAATTAAGAAGTAGTTTGTTCAGTCGTGTCGTTCCTCTGCGAAGTTAATCTGTTTCAAAAGACCTCAACATAAAAATTTTACATACTGTTATGTGTGCAGCGTTGTTTCCTCTGATTTATACATTTCTCTCAAAAGTTAGGAATTCTTAATCTCTCATTTCTCTCATCAGTTAAAAGGAATTGTAGATGTGACAATACATGGTAACTTCATATCCAAAAGCCTATGGTGAACGCATACACGAGCCGTTAAAGTGCAAATAGTATCAGTAAATAACTCTCCCTTCCTTAGTTTCCATCTCATTATAATAAAATGCAGGATATTGCAGAAACTGTAGCTACTGTTTATATTAAATGTTAGTTTTCTCAGGGGGTCTGTTGAAGAAGAGAATATTCAGATTATCTAAAATATGAATTTTCTTTGTAGTAGTATTCTAGAAGAATCTGTGGAACGAGATGAAATAAGGATACGAAGACAAAATAAAACTAATGTTTTCTCGAGAGGAGATAAGAAAATGACCATGGCTTGAAAAAGGGCTTTTGTTGCCTGGTATTTTTTTCTGTTTCAGAACCAGTATCCTAATGCTTGTGTTTATAGTCTTTATCCCTCGGATGGGGATTATAATTACAGTCTGCTATCAAATCTGCCTTTCCAGAGAGTGAAACAGGAAGGAGACTGAGAGGGGAACCTGAAATAATTACAAAAGTGCTAATTTTCTCCTTAACAGTGTTTCTCACTCATGTATCATTGTCTTGTGAATGTAGACTTGAGTTCGAAGTCTATTTTCTCTTCAAAGAGGGTGACATCTTTCAAAGCATTAAAATTCACATTATGAACACTTTCCATATGCCAAATTGACATTAGTCCACTCGTTGGTTTCAGCATTTCTTGCTCTATCTTCAGGATGAATCGACTTTAACTTTACAGATTTCCTTTTATAAAATAGCAAAGAAACAGAACTATTTTGGAATATATTCGAATGGCACTCATTTATTTAACGTTATTTTACTCACATGCTGCTTGATGGATAAGATTTTATTTGCTGTACGTCGACATCTGAGTATTTTCCAAATTGATAACCGATTTCCTACAAATAAATGTTTTCGTGTAAAATGAAGAGTACTAGATATAGTCGAGAAATTCTTGTTAGGGATCGATCAAAGGTCTTGAAAATATAATTTTAACTCATAAATTTTTCCAGAATCTACGAAAGCTAATGGAAATTCTGACAGAATGGGATTTTGATATACTAAAGCAATTTCTAGCACTACATCCCCTTACTCTTTACATAGCATGATTCATGCGAGACTTATCCCGTGTGCTTTTAATTAACATTAAAATGGTACATAAACACACAAACACACAGACACACACACACATACACACACACACACACACACACACACACACACACACACACACACATATATATATATATATATATATATATATATATATATATATATATATATATATATATATATATATATATATATATATATATGTATATCATGATATATCGCGACACCGATTTTTATAGAGAAATAGATATGTTATCTGTTTCCGAAGAATGTCTTTATTGGGAAAATCCTGCGTGCCTGACTTAACTCGATATGCCATTGAATGCCTCTGTAGAAATTTGGCTCTGTTCACCGATATTCTATTGAGGCGCAAGAATTTTCTTGTTATTCCTGTCTCTTGTGTTGCTGTGATTCATACATTCATTCCCATCTATTTTGATCCTTACCTTTGGATTCAAAACCCACTGTCTACTATAATTTTTCCCTAACATTTAACAAAAATAAAGATAATAATAATAATAATAATATATATATATATATATATATATATATATATATATATATATATATATATATATATATATATATATATATATATATATATATATATATATATATGATAAACTAGGAAAATAATAACATTGCTGGTAATATGGTTTTCCATTATTACAATGAAGTGTGCAATCTATTTAAAGTTAAAATACCGTAGCAAATACAAATCTTATCTGCTCCTTTTTGACATATAATCTTCTCCATTACCTTTAGAGTTTCATATTTCAAGATTCTTATTCCCTATAATTAACTAAGAGTCCCAAAATAAGAAGTAATTCCGTTTATGACAAATAGAATTATTTTATTACGTAGCATCAGTTAGGATATGATATCACTTCATTTTAAGATACCACTTTATTGGCGCCCTTACTTTATCTCATTAAAGGACCCATAAAACTGTTCGATGAGGTATTAAAAAGCAGTCATTCATTTACAAACTGAATGATAATTGCTTCCCATTGGGTATCAAGTACTTTGCCTAGAAATATATGGTACATTTCATACGATTTAATTGGAGTATATATTACTACAAGAAATTACGTATATTTATCTTGCCATCTGTTAACCTTATCTGGGAACATGTTGGGTTTACGTAGACTCACCTTACAAGATTTTTTCATGTTAAGATCAGTTTTTTTATTAATAGTTTTAAGTTGATTCTGTGATTACTAAAATATAGGAAATTGTTCATTGAAGTCTTTTTAACTAATTTTTGTATTTTATATTAGAAAGTTTTTGCCTGACTGAAACTGAAACAACAATATGTCGAATGAAACAATAAAAAACAGAGGCGAAATTATTTGAAATTGGTCACGGCCTTGCCAGACGTACGACTAAAATCCAATTTTACACCAGGCAGATGGCAGAACCTATACCTTGAAATCATGATCCGAACCTTTCATTTGCATCTACAAGAAGTTTTAAAAACGTTGTTCTTAATTGGAAATACAGTCTTAACCGACTGTTTGATAACAATTAATAAATAGTGAAAACAGGCGTAATCATATTATCGGAGACTAATCATCATTCATTAAAGATCTTTCGTGACAGACGTTGGTGGATTTCCCATGCTGCTGTTTCACATGGCCAATGCAGCAATAGGGGAAAAAAAAATATTGAAATGTGCCAAAGAGTTAGGGTCATTTACTCAGATGTTTCCGTTATTTCGTTCTTTGTTCACGTCCATCAGACTTCGGACAGATGAACTATAAATTCAATGATGAGTCACTATAGGTCCATTAGTCATCATGCTACTGACTACCTGATCTAGTGAGGTACATATAACCAAAAAAATAACAATATTTAGTGCCTATACAGTTATCTGTAGTTATTAGGGTTTCTACAGAAGTTCAGTGTCAACAAAAAATTATAGTATAAATGAACACTGTTTTAACAGAAACCCAATGTACCAAACCATTTAGACAAAATAGGCGTCTGCTAGACTTTTCTGGCGTGGAATTATTTACTATTCTGAAATGCTTTACGAAAATTAATCCAGAACAGCACATTAGAAAGGTCCGTTCAATACAAGATAATATAAGTGAATCGTTCATAAATAGCAATGCCCCAGTGTACATAAAGCAGAAGTGAGGCTACGTGGTGTGGAAAAATTTTCAGTAATTAGTAGGGCATTGTAAACTCTAAATATATTATATATATATATATATATATATATATATATATATATATATATATATATATATATATATATATATATATATATATATACATACATACCATATAGTCAAAGCAGATACCCATAGACACTGACCTCATCTCAGGACTAAATGTGAGTTCGAGGAATTTTGCCTAGGGGACTATCCTCCCCTAGCTACTGGTGTTTGATTAGCGAAGGCAAAAGATTGCTGCTGTTGTCATTCCTTCCAATTTCTGAGCCAGAGATTTATCTCTTTTAGACAGAGTGTATTTTGGTATAGGTTTTTATTCCCAATATAAGCAGTTATGGCTTGGACCATCGACGGATAGTCCCTTGTTTGTCAAATTTTCGTAAGTTGTATTTTAACAGAGATCTTGCACATTAGCAACTGATTCCTGGTCCCCTTTTCTATCCAAGAGCAACCAGATTTGCTGAACAGCGGCACCAATGTGCAGTAAATGTGCCTCGCTGTTGAACTTATCAGTTCCAGAGGTCCTTTATTCCTCACATCGTTGGACTGTGGAACAGCCTCCCTTCAGAGGATGTCGTGCAATTGGAACTTAAGAAGTTCAAGCGAAGATGCAATGCATTACTACCCTAATGTTATTCGCCTTGCATTTTAATATATTTTCATCTATTTATTAATTTATTAAATTACTTTTTCTTTTTCAATAAGTGAGATCTCTTCTTTCTGTATTTCCCTGTACCTTCTCTCACTTCCTCCTAATGAACACCATATTCTTTAGAAGCTTGAACTTCAAGGCAATGGCCCTTTTGGTGGGGTTGTTCCATATGAATATGGGTCATTTTCTGAATAATAATAATAATAATAATAATAATAATAATAATAATAATAATAATAATAATAATAATAATAGTGCAATCTAAACATCCTAACCTAGCTTGGGACCTCACCCACAGACCCCTCCCGCAGCAATAGTAGCATTGTTGTCCTTCCTTAAGAAAACGTTTATTTGAAAATGCGTGACCTCAAAAAGGAGGTCGCCATTTTCTCCCATATTCTTCTTTTCACAGATGACTCAGAGATGAAGTTACTCAGTAAATAAACATTTCACAGTTTATCGCCGTTTGATTTGTATATAAACAAAATAAACGTATATGCCTTCTCAGTTCTATATATCTATATACGGATACTTCAAAGTTACCATAAATTCAGTACTGTATTATCTCTTTCGTTCAGTATTCATAATGATATATATTATCCTGTTAGGAAAGAATTAAATATTAGGTTTAAAATTTAGAATAATATTAAGGAATGATCTCTATCGGTGAAATTGCAATGCCGACTCCTGATGTAGAATTATTATTATCAGTGAATTTAATTTATTACCTTAGGAGTTAAAATACTATATATTTGATAAAGCTCTAACAATTTAAACAAGATTCGATCTATGAAAGTATTTGCAATCTTGCAGGTTTAAGGAAAAAAATTATGAATCTGGTTTTCATAAAACTTCATTGAAATCAAGCATAACAACAAGAATAACTACAGTTAAGCTTGTTTCAGTTATTTTCATCACAGAATTTTTAACCCGTTTTCGGACTGTATGAATATTGATTTGAAAAACTCTTGTGCTTGTAATATTTTTCTCTGTGCTTTTGTCCATAAATGTTTAGAAGGGACTATTCGGGATAATTGAAGAAGTTAGCCTTAACAAATGCTACTCACGTTGTCACGAAAACCAGCCTGTTTGGGAAGATCACGTATCCATCGGTGGAACTTATTAGTTTTTATGAAGAAATTTGTAGGAAGAGCGGAAATTGGATTCCATTTCATAAAGGAAGAAAAAAGCGCAGAAGCACCTGTCCCTTTCAGATTTACACTATCAAAGGAGTTTTCCTTGAAACTTTTCTTTTCACAAGGAAAACAGAGAAAGGCACAACGAAAATGTACAGCTCGACAGAGCCCTCGAGGAATAATGAACATAGACCAGCAAGATAATTCTACATTTAACGATAAGATGATCTCTCGAATATAAAAAAAATGAATATTAATCTGAAGAAAGTGATCGATGTTACTATTAGAGATACGAAAACGACAAGCAACTTCGAAACCTAATGAGTAGTGCTGTATTGTTTCTTTTTCACAAGACTCTTTACTCCAAGACATGGCGTAGGGAATTAGCAAAAATATTTCCATTAAATAAGCATCAAGACAGAAAAAGCCGGCATGCAATTCGTCGTGCTGTGTTGTTTCTCTATTTTAATGAAACTCTGTTCAAAATATGTCGGTATGCGAATAGTCAGTAAAAACCTTTTTGTTATTGTAAGTATTTTAAACAGTTATCAGAAAATAGACAATATCCTAAAACAAGGGACAACTGCCAAATCAACCAGTTTGCGCGTCTCTCTCTCTCTCTCTCTCCCTCTCTCTCTCTCTCTCTCTCTCTCTCTCTCTCTCTCTCTCTCTCTCTCGTACTACAGATTCTTCCACAATTATCTTTTTACATTTTTTTTTATTTCTAAACCTCTCCGCATTTCACCTTTCCTCCAAAATAGAATTCTTAGTTTGTGGCCGAGTAAATATGTTCGAAACATAAATTGTAAGTTCCGGAACGAGTGCGGTAAGCACGCAAGCGAATTTGTGAGTATTCCCCACCATTAATCAGCCATCACCCCCGTAGTGCTGGGCCTGGGAGCCATTTCTATTCCCTCCAAGGGCCCCTAACTCCACGCAAGTGCCTTAAAAAGTAGCACTTCTGGACAATCAGCTCACTGGAACACCGGCAGAGCAGAGCATTATATTTAAAAAAAATTTATAGACACTTTGATGGACTGTTACTGATTACTTCCATCACTGATCGAAATTCTAATTTCGTTCTTCTTAAAACTAAATAAACAAGATTAATGCAAACAGAAACTACACCGTTCTTCTCTAAATACATAACGAAAGGATCAACCTCTCGACATACTAAGTAACAGGTGTCATCTCAGATAAAGGTGACTGAGCAAACATTTTTTGCGCAAATGAGACACGGACAAATATAGCTTCCACAGCAAAGCAACTCACAGAGTGGGTCGAGAGGGAAGTCGCCTTTTGAAAGCAATTGGTTGCTTGGATGCAGAGAATGGAAATGTGTGGGAAGTAAAAAAAAATGCAATATCAGTTTCTTTGTGTAACACGGAAAGCATTCAATAACATCGAACATGTAAAGATGGACAGAATGACTTTGAAACAGCGACAGGGGTTTGGATAGTAAGAAATAGATTTATATAGAAATAGTCATTTCCTTTCTCTTTTTACTACTACTTTTAATTTTCTGTAAAAGAAAACTATTGTACCGCGCTTTTTTCTGTCCTTACTTTTTCTGTCCGCCTTTAGATCTTAAAAACTACTGAGGCTAGAGGGCTGCAAATTGGTATGTTGATCATCCACCCTCCTGTCATCAAACATACCAAATTGCAGCCCTCTAGCCTCAGTAGTTTTTATTTCATTTAAAGTTAAATTTAGCCATAATTGTGCTTCTGGTAACGATATAGGATAGGTCACCACCGGGCCGTAGTTAAAGTTTCATGGGCCGCGCTCATACAGCATTATACCGAGACCAACGAAAGATAGATATGTTTTCGGTGGCCCTGATTATACGCTGTAGCGGCTGTAAAGGAAACTCGACTGCGCCGAAGAAACTTCGGCGCATTTTTTACTTGTTCTTTATTATAAGTATTTTTCACTTGTTCTTTATTATAAGTATAAGTATTGTAAGAGCGAATGCACCATATATTTAACAAAAACCGAAGCTCATTGCGATGCCTTGAAATATAGATTGAAAAAGTAAGAGATGCCACAGAAACAGGAAGCATATTTTCATTTAACACTTTTTTCTTCTTTTTCTATTAATTTGATTACACTTTTTGTTCATCCAATCATAATAAATCAAATGGAGATTGTATAATTTCTAAGGGGAGAGCAAAAACAGTAAAACATTTTACATATACATGATTTAAGCTGGTATTATTAATCTATTACTGCAATATACGCAAGCACAAATGGAAAAAAGATGGAAAACGTGACTTCGGTATATAGGCTTTCTGTGGTATATATATATATATATATATATATATATATATATATATATATATATATATATATATATATATATATATATATATATATATATATATATATATATATATATATATATATATATATATATATATATATATATATATATATATATATATATATATATATATATATATATATATATATATATATATATATATATATATATATATATATATATATATATATATATATATATATATATATATATATATATATATATATATATATATATATATATATATATATATATATATATATATATATATATATATATATATATATATATATATATATATATATATATATATATATATATATATATATATATATATATATATATATATATATATATATATATACATAACTACTCAGGCTTCTGCCTTGAGTATCAGTTTGATATTCAGTCAGCGTCTAACTATTTTAATTTGCACACACTAGTCTGAAAAGTTGCCAGCGGGGGAAATCTCTGACCCACAAACACATACCTATCACTTACCTTTGCTTTGTACTTCCGAGGTCTTTGATTTTTTTTTTTTTTTGACAGGCTCTATCTGACAGCTCAAAAACCCACTGAAATTGGAGCCGGGATCTGACCCGGCTATGGCATGGGTCACTCTCACTCGCCCTCAGTTGTTCCTCTCAACCAAACGTGTTTGTGTCTACCCTCTCAGCCAGACTGAGACAAAAGAAGATGCTCCAAGACTAACGATTACCAACCGCGAGGGTCCGAGGGATCTGAGAGAGGACGGCAATCTCCCGATAACCTGTAGCTTGGAGTCTGAATCTACATTTAGTGCAAGACACCAGAATTGAATAAACTAAGTAAGAATTTTGTCAGAATCCATTGGCCTCCATCCCTCAGCCCTTTGTCTATTCCTCCAACACTCCCTTCGGCTAGTAGTTTCATTTCAACCTTCCCCTCGGCACTGGCTAATCTCTAGAGTCACATAAGTAATACTTCGAGAGAAATTTGTGATTCATTAATGTGCTATGACCCAAACCGCCACCTTGAAAGGGCGTTGGGCCTGTCTAACTTTATCCAAGAATATCCATCTCATCCCTAGTTTATCAGTCACTTTGGGCCACTTAAAGCCTTCATGCATTTTGTGCATGACTCTATTGCGCCTAATCCCTACAATCCTCTAATTACAGGAGTGCGTTTTGGGTATCTTTTCTCCGTCACGCTGTTCCAACATTGCGCAAGTGAATCAAGCCCCCAAGAGAGGGCCTATGAACCACTGCTAAGCCTATAGCTGTAAATTTTGTCCCCTTGATTAGTTTGACTGGTGTAGTGTAAGTAAATTCAGGTAATTGTTCCCTGAGTCTATTCAACACCTCAGTGGAGTACCTAGTGTAGCTTCACCTTCGTCATTTTGCTTATGATTATTGACAGAGCGCCACAAGGCCGTTTGAATTGCTGGTTATACGTAATGTAAAACTATTAAAACTGTCAATAAACATAGCAACACACGCACACACACACACACACACTCTATATATATATATATATATATATATATATATATATATATATATATATATATATATATATATATATATATATATATATATATATATATATATATATATATATATATATATATATAGTAACACGAGTTTATGCAAATATTTTGGGAAATGAAAGAACAATTCATTCTGAACAGAAAATGTTCCATAAACATATGCATTTTAACGCTTCATTTGTCTTTGAGGTGAATTTTTAAAATTACCATTTTTCTTATTCGGGCAAGATGGCGTAGTGGTTGTCGGTAGTCAGGGATGTTGGGGGGAGGGGGATAAAGCTGATCAGTTCACATTTTGCTGTGAACAGTCTCGCTTTTCCGCCAAGATAAGTGGGCGTTTCCGGGTTACAAGTTAGTGTCAAATTCCTGATTCATTTTGAGAGCAAGAAACTGGAGACAATGGTTTAACGTTCCAGTAATGTGGAATATGAAGATATGATGTTTATTTATGGGTTTTGCAACAGTTTGATTTCTACATTACACGCTTTTGAACTCCACTGTTTTAAAAACAAGGAAATTGGAGAAGGCCAATGTGAATAAAATATCTCCGAATTAAATGTATTTTTAAGATACCGAACAAAAGGGAAAAAATGCCTACATCATTGAAACCTTCTCCCTCCCCATCAATGGTGTTCACTGGACTCTGATGAAGGAAAGGAAAGCCTAATGGAATTTCTCCCTCCATCAAAGATAGGCCCACTCATTACACACCAGTCAAAGATTTAAAACGTGTTATCAAAAATCTCTCCTTCTCCATAACAAAAGTCTTCAGAACACATTATTCAAAGTAAAAACACACCTATGAAAAAGCTTTCGTCTCCATCCGATAAAAAAAAGTATGGGAATATATTGAAAATTTCCTTTCTTCTTTCATTCTTGTGAAAGGTAGCCTATTCATACAGGAATCAACAGACGTAAAAAAAGCTGACATTATGCAAAGCACAGTATCCTCCCTACCTGCATTTCCTTGTCATCATGACTACAGTCACAATCTCTCATTCAGCATAGTCGTAGGCCTAAGTACTGACTTCTGATTCATCAACTCCGTGACGAAGCAGCGGGGCAGAATGCGCTAGAATTCAGTGATCACAAGTAATTTTTCAATAACCTGCAAAAAAAAAAAAAATCATAATTAAAAGACTAGTAAACCAGTTGCCTAATGTGCTTCATCAACCCTTGCCCCTATATCCCTGGGCACTCGACACTCCTGCCGCCATCTTACGTGATCGAGAGCAGCATTAATGATATTTTAAAAACTCACATCACCAACGAACAAAGCCAAAAAACGTATGCTCATAGAACATTTTTTGCTCAGAATGACTTCTCTTTCTTTCATTTCCCAAAATATTTGTATGTATGTATATATGTATGTATGTATGTATATATGTATGTATGTATAAATACATACATACATACATATATATATATATATATATATATATATATATATATATATATATATATATATATATATATATATATATATATATATATACATATATATATATATATATATATATATATATATATATATATATATATATATATATATATATATATATATATATATATATATATATATATATATATATATATATATATATATATATATATATATATATATATATATATATATATATATATATATATATATATATATATATATATATATATATATATATATATATATATATATATATATATATATATATATATATATATATATATATATATATATATATATATATATATATATATATATATATATATATATATATATATATATATATATATATATATATATATATATATATATATATATATATATATATATATATATATATATATATATATATATATATATTACAGAAACGTCTACATTTACCAGATGGACGTTCAGAAAAGGACAGAATAGCCGCTCTCTCCTACAAATCTGAAGTAGATTGTGACTCCTTGTCGTGCTGAAAATTCACTAGAATGGCTCTCTATAGTAACGATAGTAGCATCAGCAACAGCAACAATGATTACAAAGAAGAAGAAAATATCTTAATTAAGAAGGAAAACTAACACCCTCACTAGAAAACAAGCACAATGGAATATAGGTCATTAGTTCTAAAAGAGTTCCTGTTGTTGTGTCGAAACAACTGTTTCTCATGTTTATTCTCTATCTCTCTCTCTCTCTCTCTCTCTAATCCTTAAGGTTGAATACCAGTATCACGCGGCTATTGTAGGCATTGGGAAGCAAAATCTCTAACTTCACTCAATACTAACTTTTTTTTCAGTCTTTTTAACAATCTCCCTTATTCGTATTTCGATAGATGATGGAAAACTAATCGTGAAGATTTGGATAAACTGGCCACAGGGAAATCTACGAAAAGTGAGAGGAAATGCAATCCGAGACAATAGTGAGATTTGAATTGCGTATAAATGAAGGGATTTATAGAAAACGAAATAAACTTTACGCTATTATCTTGAGCGAGCGAAGAAATGAATTAATAAGTTTTATGTCCTCAGTAGGTGATTATGAACTTAATCCAGGTTAATCAGGGATTAACCCCTGAACGCAGGTACGTTTTCTTTCCGATGTGAAACGCTGTTTTACAGCTATGCTAAAATATAATTAATTGTTACATGTTGTTTTGCAATAAGAGGAAAATTCTTATACAGATTTCCTTTTGCATTCCAAACTTTATTTGAGTTTCGAAATTGGTTCATGAAAATTGTCCATCACACAGGAGTTTATTTAATCATGTGTACAAACGTATTCGTTTCAGTATACACATATCTTATTAAATTTGCCCAAGGGGCATTGGCTATACATTGATATTTTTCTAATAAAACGTATTTTTCTGGCGTCTTACGATGCTTCATGGTCCCATATAAAACCCATTAATGAATTAAGGATCAGAATTTGGTACACTGTTGTATATGGTATTCTGGAACTAAAGAAATCTATATTTTAAAATGGTAATATATATATATATATATATATATATATATATATATATATATATATATATATATATATATATATATATATATATATATATATATATATATATATATATAATCATGAAGTTACAAATGTCACTTAATATAAAATTCATGCTACCTCGGGAATATCCCCGATGGGGAATTATCATCAAAGGGGAATTTTATAAGTGATAAATGGATCGGTACTGCTGGGTCTCGATCCCTTGACATAGATACTTATCCAGCGACTCCAGTCAACGGTCTACCCACTGGGCCATCAAGGCTGGAGTCGCTGGATAAGTATCTGTGCCGAGGGATTGAGACCCGGCAGTACCAATCTATTTATAACTTATAATTTCCCCCTGGGTGATAATTCCCCATCGGAGATATTCCTGAAGTAGCGCGAATTTGGCATTAAGGACATTTGTAGCTTCATGATTGTATATAAATCATGGTGTGATAAAATTTATATATATATATATATATATATATATATATATATATATATATATATATATATATATATATATATATATATATATATATATATATATATATATATATATATATATATATATATATATATATATATATATATATATATATATATATATATATATATATATATATATATATATATATATATATATATATATATATATATATATATATATATATATATATATATATATATATATATATATATATATATATATATATATATATATATATATATATATATATATATATATATATATATATATATATATATATATATATATATATATATATATATATATATATATATATATATATATATATATATATATATATATATATATATATATATATATATATATATATATATATATATATATATATATATATATATATATATATATATATATATATATATATATATATATATATATATATATATATATATATATATATATATATATATATATATATATATATATATATATATATATATATATATATATATATATATATATATATATATATATATATATATATATATATATATATATATATATAATATACAGGGTGTTTTGAAATTAGAGGCACCCCCCCTTTACAGCATAAACTAAAATTGATATGGACAAAAACAAAAGTAATTCAGAACAGGTATTTATTTAAGTTTCTCTTTGAGTATTTAATATTTTGTGTGGCCTCCATCTGCCTGTACCACAGCCTGCATTCTTGAGGGGTATGATTTCAGTAAATCACAAAAAAAGCTGAGACTCAAACTCCATTTCCCTGAGCACTTCAGTTACCTCTCTTTGTAGGCTGTCGAGGCTTGGTATATCATCATAGTTCACTGTGCGCACTTCAACACAATCCTTTAAGATACTACCAATGTTTTCACACATATTAAGGTCAGGGGAGCTACCTGGAAATTCACTTGATGAGAAGAAATTGATACCACTGTTTCGAAGTGGCTCCTGTGCCTGAAGAGCCTTGAAACATGGTGCCTTATCATGCAAAAATGTGACTTCTTCAACAGAAAACACATTTTCAGGATCTTTGAGGAAAGGAAATACTCCACCAGTAAGCACAATTTCTCTTTAGTATTCGCCATTCCATGACTGTCATTTTTCTTTGATGATCCACATTAAGTGTTTGGCTGTGAAACAGAGAAAAATTCCCAAACATTCAGGAAATTTCACAACTTAGCAATAGCTTACGTCTTCGCTGAGATCATCCAACTTTGCAGCCCAAATGATGCCATTTTTTTTATTTGGCTTCCTGACTGTGTAAATGAAGAATTTATCTGATGTGGCAACATATAGAAAGTCAGCTTCATCCCAATCTTTAAGAAATGAACCACAAACCATGCACGGTCTTCTCTCTGTTGCCGAGTGATGTTGGGCTTGCTGATAATATGAAATGGCTTGATACCAGATTTTTTCAACTCACGATATACAGCACTATTACTTCTCTTCTTTCCCCTGTTTGTTTCTAGTTCAAGTGCCAATTTACGTAAAGACATGTAAAGATAACTGAAATGACAGATAGTGTCTAATCCATAGTTTTTGAGGTAGCTGAGAAGAATATTGACAGTCCCTTTAAGTCCAAGTTCAGCCCTGATAGGAAGGGGTGGGAAGAGGGTGACGTAAAAATAACTGAATACAACAGATATTAGTGTCTAATCCATAGTTTTCGAGTTCACTGAGATTAACAGTGACACTTCCAGTGCCCTTCAAGTCTGAGTTCGTCCCTGATAGGACGGGGGGTGAAAAGCGGGTGGGAAGATGGTGATGTGTAAAAATAACCAAAATTATAGATATTAGTGTCAAATCCATAAATTTCGAGGTTCCTGAGAAGAATAGTGACACTCTCGATGCCCTTTAAGTCCAAGTTCAGGGGATGAGAAAGAGTGGGAAGGGGGTGACGTGTAAAAATAATCGAAAACGACAGATATTAGTGTCTAATCCAGTGGTTCTCAATCTTTTTTTAGTGGTGGCACCCTAACTAATGTAATCATTACCGTGGCACACTTTCTTCACCAACCAATCGGATCGCATTATTATTATCCATACTATATATATATATATATATATATATATATATATATATATATATATATATATATATATATATATATATATATATATATATATATATATATATATATATATATATATATATATATATATATATATATATATATATATATATATATATATATATATATATATATATATATATATATATATATATATATATATATATATATATATATATATATATATATATATATATATATATATATATATATATATATATATATATATATATATATATATATATATATATATATATATATATATATATATATATATATATATATATATATATATATATATATATATATATATATATATATATATATATATATATATATATATATATATATATATATATATATATATATATATATATATATATATATATATATATATATATATATATATATATATATATATATATATATATATATATATATATATATATATATATATATATATATATATATATATATATATATATATATATATATATATATATATATATATATATATATATATATATATATATATATATATATATATATATATATATATATCGTAATGATAAATAATATTGCCAAGACCAGGAAGAACATTCTTTATTGTACAAGCTTTCAGGTATAAAACCTCATCATCAGGCTGAAAAAACCGACAAGGATGAGAATCAATAAAATTACAATAAAATGAATTGTCATAATAAATCTTCAGCAAAAATACTAACGAAATATATAAAATGAACAAGTAAATACAAACTAAAAGGGCGAGACGTAAAATAACGAAAAATTAAAAACACAAACATAAAAATATGAAAATAAAACTAAAGTGAAATGTAAACAAACTACTACTCACAAAGTAAAATATTTAACGACCTAATTGAGTACCTACTATGAAATTACACGATAGCTAGTTGAATACCAGACGAGTTGTTGTTCAATTCCGGCTTCATCTTTTTAATAGTCAGCGACTCTGAAATTAAAAGGTCCAGTCTATTTGAACAAAAAGACAGTACCCGAAAATCCAGGTCAGTGAAAGGATGGTCTTGTGTTGAACTGTGTTCTCTAATGGCACTGTCTTTTTGTTCAAATAGACTGGACCTTTTAATTTCAGAGTCGCTGACTATTAAAAAGATGAAGCCGGAATTGAACAACAACTCGTCTGGTATTCAACTAGCTATCGTGTAATTTCATAGTAGGTACTCAATTAGGTCGTTAAATATTTTACTTTGTGAGTGGTAGTTTGTTTACATTTCACTTTAGTTTTATTTTCATATTTTTATGTTTGTGTTTTTAATTTTTCGTTATTTTACGTCTCACCCTTTTAGTTTGTATTTACTTGTTCATTTTATATATTTCGTTAGTATTTTTGCTGAAGATTTATTATGACAATTCATTTTATTGTAATTTTATTGATTCTCATCCTTATCGGTTTTTTCAGCCTGATGATGAGGTTTTATACCTGAAAGCTTGTACAATAAAGAATGTTCTTCCTGGTCTTGGCAATATTATTTATCATTAAGCTAAGATTTCAAGTAGCCGCCTAATTATATATGAGACTATATATATATATATATATATATATATATATATATATATATATATATATATATATATATATATATATATATATATATATATATATATATATATATATATATATATATATATATATATATATATATATATATATATATATATATATATATATATATATATATATATATATATATATATATATATATATATATATATATATATATATATATATATATATATATATATATATATATATATATATATATATATATATATATATATATATATATATATATATATATATATATATATATATATATATATATATATATATATATATATATATATATATATATATATATATATATATATATATATATATATATATATATATATATATATATATATATATATATATATATATATATATATATATATATATATATATATATATATATATATATATTATATATGATTAGCATTAGAATTCGCTAGCAAATTGCCTCCCCCTCCTTTGTTGTTGTTGGTTTTTCTGTTGTGTTTCATTTACTGCCAGCCGGCCGATCGATAGACCATCTGTCTATCGACTTAAAAACAAGGGTTAAAAGATTAAAGGCGCTCCCATTTTTGATAAAGATCTTTCCTTCGAGGCAAAAGTAATCTGGCTTGGGTGTTTCTCCTACAGGCCAAAACCTCCCCTGCGGGCAGCAGGTGCAATGAGTCAAAGCATCTGTGATGGAGGCCCCTTGCCCCATAGGAGGGGATAAAAAGCAGAAACCCACGAGGTCGACACACACACGCGGGCTGGAAGATATGGAATGAAGACGTCCCCAACACCAGGCCCCATCGATGCCCTTGCATCCTAACCACGTGGCCCTTTCCAAAGTATACTTTTCCTCGTGCCCTTCGACCGTATTCCTAGAGCCCACACGCCATTGCTTGGAGTTTCGAGGAGTCCCCATCGCCTTGCCGCTTTACGGAAGCCTTGCATCTCACCACATGGAAGAAACTCGCCCTCGGAAATCGCAAGTCATCCACGGACCGCCTTCTACGCGCCCTCGGAAAATCTGCTAAGGTAAAGTGCCCTGGAAGAGCCCCATTTCAGTCACGCTTTTGTCTCGAAATATTTGCTTAAAGAGAAAGCCAGAAATCACCCTTGTCTAATGTCCATGTGCCTCTTGCATCGGCAGTATTAAGTCTTTATTACTCCTTTGGCACCCTCAGTGCAGCTTCGAATTCATCATTCTTTGTCTATTTCATTACTGGCGTATAATGTGCATATCTCTCATTTCAGAGGGACCCTTCGTGGAAGCTTCTCGGACTGTGTCTGGAATTCCCCAGTTTCATTCAATCTACTGAGTTCCTCTTTCCCGTACTAATGTCATTTATGTAAATACACTCCTTTAAATGTGCCCACGTGTTTTACGTAATATTTCCCTCAGTAACAAGAGCCCTATGCTCATATGAAATTCTCCTTTGTTTTCTCTTTTTTTACGTTTTCCTGTACCCACGAAGTCAGAATCACAAGGCTAAATTACCTTAAATTGTTGCTACCTGTCTCACACAGCATATTTCAAACTAAAACCACGGAAAAACGTAAAAATGGCGACCTGGCCATAGATCTCGTTTTGCAGTTGCAGTTCCCCTAGTGTTGCTTTATTGCATTTGCAACTTGCCAGATCAGCTATTAGCAAAGCTAAGCTGGGTACAAGACAATTACGAACCTTTTGTGTAAAACCAGCACATAGATCCAGAAAATTCCACGTAAGTAATGTGTTAATCTTAGCAAAACCTTTTTACAATCGTGACTGTTCCTAGGAATTAGAAATAGGGACGCATGTAATCACTGAGAGAAAAGAACCGCCGTATTAGATTCGTTAATGCATGCCTTTCAGGATAGGTAGTTAGGAAATAACCAGTGCTAACCATCCTTTGCTTCGAGGAATAGTGCGAAATTCCTCTGTGTTAAAATCCTTGCCATATTCTTGCTTCGAGGAATAGTGCGAAAGAAATTCCTCTGTGATAAATTTTACTTCGCATTTCGAATTAGCGACCTGTTATTTAGGCGCGAATAAAATTCCCACGTGGGACACGACGAAGTCAGCTTGCATTGCTGAAATTCTCTCAGTGTAGTTAGAATTCGAGTTAGGTGTTAGGAAAGCGAAATTTAAACTCCGCTTATAGGGAAATTATTACTAGGCCGTTGTACTGTTATCCTCTCAGACGACTGGGAAATTCCCGGAATCCCAGACGGTATATAAATATCGGGTTCATTCACCCAGAATCTAAAAATACCTCCGGTGTTGGCCAAACGACCTGCACCCCACCCCGCCCATGCCCGCGTGTATAGCATTTTTTTTCCCCATTCATTTCTCTTTGGGTTTTCCGTTAGTAATTTCTAAGTCCTAAGGGACGAATCGTAATTCCAAGTCCTAAGTGACTCCTAAAATTCTACGTCGCACGTGGCGAGAATTTCTCCAAATTCCAGTCCTTAGAGACTCCTAAAATTCTACGTCCGTGGCAGAATTTCTCCAAATTCCAGTCCTCAGAGACTCCTAAAATTCTACGTCGCACGTGGCAGAATTCCTCCAAATTCCAGTCCTCAGAGACTCCTAAAATTCTCGTCGTACGTGGCGAGAATTTCTCCAAATTCCAGTCCTTAGAGACTCCTAAAATTCTACGTCGCACGTGGCGAGAATTTCTCCAAATTCCAGTCCTCAGAGACTCCTAAAATTCTACGTCGCACGTGGCGAGAATTCCTCCAAACTCCAGTCCTCAGAGACTCCTAAAATTCTACATCGCACGTGGCGAGAATTTCTCCAAATTCCAGTCCTCAGAGACTCATACAAAATTTCTACGTCGCACGTGGCGAGAATTTCTCATTCCTGCGGGAACCCAAAAATTAAGTCCTTTTGAGACATTATATAGTGTAGTTCACACACATCTAAGCCCTTACGGGACTGATCATTCTAGTTCGTTAGAACAACTCCTTAACTTCACGCTACAGCCGGCCAAGTCCGAGCGTGACAAAATCCAACTACGTCTTCCGCGACGCAAATTAGAATTCGTTCGCCAAGAACAACCACGTCTTTCCAAGACACATCAAATGTTAACAAAAAGTCTCCTCAGACTTACTAATCAACTGTCTTATTCGGACAGATCCATTCTCGGGCAGTCTGAACAATTGAGTGTTTCAGATTCCTGCAAGTGAGTCTTTTCAGACAACCTGACTCTTCTCAGACATATCATATACCCATTATTTCAAGATGGCTAATACCAGAGCCCAACAAAACGAGGATTTCAAATTCTACATGTCCGCTGGGAAGGACATGGGACTATCGGGCAAGATCTGAGAGCATGGGTTCAAGAGCGAGTGGACGATGCCAAGGCGGAGAGAGCAAGAGAACGTGAAGAGAGAGAGAGAGAACGAGTTGCCCAAGAGCAACGAGAGGCCAAAGAACGTGAGGAGAGAGAGAGAGAACGAATTGCCCAAGAACAACGAGAGGAGAGGGAACGAATTGCCCAAGAAGAACGGGAGGATAAAGAACGTGCAGAGAGAGAGAGGGAACGAATTGCCCAAGAGCAACGGGAGGAAAAAGAACGTGCAGAGAGGGAGAGAGAACGTGAAGAAAGAGAGAGAGACAGAATTGCTCAAGAACAACGAGAGGAGAGAGAACGTGAGGAGAGAGAGAGAGAACGCGCCCATGAGCTCCAGGTGCTAGAACGACAGCACGCCACCCCCCCGCCCCCTGCCGCGGGAATGAGTGCCCTCAGCCAAGCTCACTCGTTCATGCCAAAATGGACGGAGTCCGAGCCTGAAGTATGGCTTGAAAGGGCCGAACGAGTCCTGGGGTGCTGCAATCTCTCCCCCGCAGAAATCTCCCTTGTTCTCACTAAATTCCTGGGCGGAAAGGCCCTCGTTGCCTACCACGCCCTTCCCGCAGACGATCGGGGAAACTGGGAAGCCGTACGCCAAGCAGTTACGAAGGCGTACGAGATTACCCCCGAGTGGTGGAGGAGACGTTGGAGAGAGCAGCCCAGAGAAGCAGGCCAGACTTGGTCCGATTGGGCGTACCATTCGGAGCGGGCGTTGACAAAATGGCTCGATTCCGAAGGAGCCACTAACACCGCCGAGGTACTCGAGCGGTTTAAATTCGAGCATTTCCTGCGCTACGCCCTCCTGCCCTCGCCACTCATATAGTGGAAAAAGCCCCAGCAACACTCACCGAGTGTTGCCGAATAGCAGACATGTGGGAAACTCACCACCCTCAAGAAGGATCCATGGGGCGGAAGATAAATCCCCGTCCCTCCTCGGAGGTTCAAATTCCCACAAAAATGGGAACTCGGGCAAGCCCCTAACTTGCCATTATTGCAAGAAAACGGGGCATTCCTCCGAACAGTGCGGAACAAGAAACCGGCTCCTCTCTCTCCCGGAAAACCGACAAATAACTCGCCTGCGCCCTCCACAGGGGCAGCGGAAAGATTTCAGCCAGACATTTTGCACGGCGTGCAAGGTTTATGGCCATTCTCCCGCATGGGCAAAATGCCCACGCAATAATAAATCAAATACTCCCACCGTCGCCTTGGCCGTCACAGATCCCCAGTCATTAGGCCCTCCCGCCGAAGGGCCTGTATACGTGGCCCCTCCACGAGGTAGCGAGCCCGCGCGCCGAGTCACTGCTTTCGAGGACTCGGGCACACAAATCTCCCTCATCTGAAGGGACAGAGTTCCCTACGGAGCTATCGTCAATAGACGAAAACTCGTCACGATCGAGGGAATAAATGAATTTAAAATGATACTCCCTACGGTCCAATTGAGAGTCACAAGACCTCACCAATCCAAAATTTGCAATCTTGCAGTAGCAAGCCATCTCCCCGGAGGCTATGACGTCATCCTGGGACAGGACTTTCAGTCCCCACCGAAATCACGACAATCTAGGGGTCCCCATTCCCCGAATCATTCCGCGGGCGCGAGTAATCCTCCCCCGCTTCTCCCTCAGCCAAGACTGGCGCCCCCTGGGTACCAGGAGGACGTGCAGTCCCCACCAGTGCCACCTGAGTACGATGTACAGTGGCCCCCTCGATCGGTTCCCGATCCAATTCCCGTGCCCGGCCCTGCCTCAGTGCCAGTGCCAGGGCCCCAATCAAATCTCCCTTCAGGAGATGCCAAATTCCTGCCGGTGCCACTTGCATGCCCCGAGCAGGGCCAAGCTTCGTCCGTCCTGACCAACGAGCCCAAGAAACCTCTGATAGCGCCTGACTCTGCCCTAGTGCCAGCGCCAGAGCGCTACGCCGATCTCCATTCACGGGATCCAACTCAGGACCCCTCTCTTCCCCGGCCTGGCACCTCTACCAGCGCCGGTCAGAGAGACGGTTCCTCCCGACCACCGCAGAAGCTCACCTGCAGGTGCGGCCTCGCAACCCGTGCCTGAGTTGGTCATCGTTACCTGCGAGCCGCTCACGCCACCCCGACCGCCTCCTCTCTGCCTCAGCCTGTCGCCGACGCAATTGCAAGTCAGGATTCTGCCATATCTCACTTGGCCGATGAACTACAAGAGCCGCGACGGATCATGGTAGAACCCGCGACGGAACACTCCTGCGTCAGCTGTCGCATCAGCAGGCCCAGGTGGTACTCCGTGCCGCCCTCCGGTCGCGGGCCCTCCGCTTCCCCGGCCGAGGACGACTGTCCCATTAAGAAAGGCTCGAGGTGAAATTACTACGGGCGTGGGAAATTCCAGGTAGTTTACAAAGAGCTCTAGAGCTCCCATGGCACCTGTGCCGCCATTTCATCTTTCGAAGGTCTTGGCACCCCTAATCCAGAAGGGGATGTCAGGCCCTCCTCTATCTTCTTCCGTTCCTCAGGAACTTCTATCTCTTATCACCTTCTATTAATCTTCCCTTAAATTATCCCCACAAGAGGCAATTAAATACGGGATACCATTCCCCACACAATGTATAAATCATTAAGAATAACAGAGTGAGAAGTGGCACGCCCTTGCGCCCATACCTTGGCACTGGGAGTGCGTGTCAGCCCCTCCTGAAGGAGTCGTGCCCTTCGGGTGCACTTTCCTCGCCCTGGGACTGAAGTGATAGTCCGGGCCGTAATTTATAGGCGAAAGACGATAAATTCCGCCTAACACAATAAAACCTCACTCTTTTTCCCTTAGCTCTTCTGCCAATATCATTTACTTTCTTTTAGTCATTTATTTATCTTTAATTTTAATGAATCATGAGTCATAAACTCTTGCCCTTGTGATTTAAATGCCCCTTTTGTAAGCTCTGAGGGACGTGTCCCACCTTTCATATGCGGTCAAGTTTCATTCGTAACGTCTTGGTGATTTTCCTTTTGTTATTATTATCCCTTTCCCCCTTCCATTTCCTTCCAAGATCTCTGTTTGTCCTACCCCACATCTTTTGTCTGCTCGCCCCATCATAACATTGAGTAGGCAGTGGACGATAAAATTAGCGTAGTTTAAGGTTAGCGAATTAAAACCTCGCGAATACTCTCGCCCCAAATTCGGCTGTCAAAATCCGTGTGGGGCCGGCTAAGCAAAGTACGTTAAAATGAAGATAAATTATCAATGCGAATATGTATAGTCATTACAGTATCGCGTAAAAGGGGATGTCATTTACAAAAATAAACGCTGTTTTTCATTTACACAGCCTCTTCAAGGCAGATTGTACTAACCGCATGCATTTTATCTAAAATTAAGTAACCGTGTATTTTAATTCTTGAACAATAACCTTTCTTTTCATTTGTTGGCCATAGCCTCATATACGTGGTCCTATAATCTTAATTAATTCACAATTGTTCGAGTCACATTATAAAGTTACCAGTGGGTAACCAAATCTAAAGTAATTATTCTTTTGCAAGTGTTTAAATCACTTTTTGCGTTCTGTTAACGAAAATTGTCCCAATGTGTTATTAAAAGTAATGTCACAGCTTCATAGAATCCTTAGTAATAAAGTTCATTGCAAGGCAGAATGTAGAGTAACGTAAAGCATTTGCCGCTCATTCTTGAATATCGATGTACACACCCGAAGGAGGTATGTACATCATCTTGTATGGGGAGGTATTATGATTAGCAAGAATTCGCTAGCAAATTGCCTCCCCTCCTTTGTTGTTGTTGGTTTTTCTGTTGTGTTTCATTTACTGCCAGCCGGCCGATCGATAGACCATCTGTCTATCGACTTAAAAACAAGGGTTAAAAGATTAAAGGCGCTCCCATTTTTGATAAAGATCTTTCCTTCGAGGCAAAAGTAATCTGGCTTGGGTGTTTCTCCGACAGGCCAAAACCTCCCCTGCGGGCAGCAGGTGCAATGAGTCAAAGCATCTGTGATGGACGCCCCCCTGCCCCATAGGAGGGGATAAAAAGCAGAAACCCACGAGGTCGACACACACGCGGGCTGGAAGATATGGAATGAAGACGTCCCCAACACCTGGCCCCATCGATGCCCTTGCATCCTAACCACGTGGCCCTTTCCAAAGTATACTTTTCCTCGTGCCCTTCGACCGTATTCCTCGAGCCCACACGCCATTGCTTGGAGTTTCGAGGAGTCCCCATCGCCTTGCCCCTTTACGGAAGCCTTGCATCTCACCACGTGGAAGAAACTCGCCCTCGGAAATCGCAAGTCATCCACAGACCGCCTTCTACGCGCCCTCGGAAAATCTGCTAAGGTAAAGTGCCCTGGAAGAGCCCCATTTCAGTCACGCTTTTGTCTCGAAATATTTGCTTAAAGAGAAAGCCAGAAATCACCCTTGTCTTATGTCCGTGTGCCTCTTGCATCGGCAGTATTAAGTCTTTATTACTCCTTTGGCACCCTCAGTGCAGCTTCGAATTCATCATTCTTTGTCTATTTCATTACTGGCGTATAATGTGCATATCTCTCATTTCAGAGGGACCCTTCGTGGAAGCTTCTCGGACTGTGTCTGGAATTCCCCAGTTTCATTCAATCTACTGAGTTCCTCTTTCCCCGTACTAATGTCATTTATGTAAATACACTCCTTTAAATGTGCCCACGTGTTTTACGTAATATTTCCCTCAGTAACAAGAGCCCTATGCTCATATGAAATTCTCCTTTGTTTTCTCTTTTTTACGTTTTCCCGTACCCACGAAGTCAGAATCACAAGGCTAAATTACCTTAAATTGTTGCTACCTGTCTCACACAGCATATTTCAAACTAAAACCACGGAAAAAATATATATATATATATATATATATATATATATATATATATATATATATATATATATATATATATATATATATATATATATATATATATATATATATATATATATATATATATATATATATATATATATATATATATATATATATATATATATATATATATATATATATATGTGTGTGTGTGTGTGTGTGTGTGTGTGTGTGTGTGTGTGTGTTAATATATGAGAGTAGACACAATGGTAATAATTATATGAAGACTTCTGCAAACTTTTTTTTTTTTTTACAAATGTTCATTGAGATGATCTAGCCAAGACAAAATTCATGACAATCTTGCGGCACCCCTAGGCACTGTCTGTGGCACCCCAGGGTGCCACGCCACCCAGTTTGAGAATCACTGGTCTAATCCATAGTTTTTGAGATCGCTGAGATGAATAGTGACACTCACAATGTCCCTCAAGTCCAAGTTCAGCCCAGGAAGGGGGATGGGAAGGGGGGACATGTAAAAATAACTGAAAAGACAGTAATTAGTGTCTAATCCATAGTTTTCAAGGTTGCTGAGAAGAATAGTGCACTCTTGATGCCCTTTAACTCCAAGTTCAGCCTTGATAGAGAGTGGGGTGAGAAGGAGTAGGAAGGGGGTGACATGTAAAAATAACAGAAAACGACAGATATTACTGTCTAATTCATAGTTTTCGAAATTGTTGAGAAGAATAGTGACACTCCTGATGCCCTTTAAGTCCAAGTTCAGTCTCGATAGGAAGGATGGTAGGTAGGGGTGGGAAGGTGGTGGCTTGTAAAAATAACCAAAAACTAGAGATATTAGAGTCTGATCCATAGTTTTCAAGATCACTGGGATGGATAGAGACACTCCCGATGCCTTTCAAGTCCAAGTTCACCCCCTGATAGGAAGGGTGGGGTTAGAAGTGGTGAAATATAAAATTTTGAAAATGCTGGGCAATGTAACTAAAGCAACTATCTTAACAGGAATGGGGAAGAGAGAGAGAGAGAGAGAGAGAGAGAGAGAGAGAGAGAGACAGAGACAGAGAGAGTTTATCAGTTTTCATTCAAAGATCTTCCGGGCAGCATCTTCTTCTTTGTTTTAACGTGCTTTTATATCCATTTTTATATGGGGTAAGCACGGTGCCTTCTTTGAAGGACTTTGATTTGGCGGTGGGGTAGGCCGTAACCTCGACCGGCTGCCCTGCCTGACATCGCTTAGACCCCGGTACCGAACCGGTACCGAACGTGTACATGTATTACCGAAACCCCAGCTCCCTTTCTCCCAGCAGCACGAGGAGAACTGGGCGGGTGGTCCGACAGTTCGAGACGTGTGAGGTGTCTGTTATATTTTTAGAAGATGTTGGAGTGGCTTTGTTTATGTGTGTATTAGTCTGTAAGATCCATTTGCTTTCAGCAAACCTATCCGTTGATTACATACGTAATCCCGGGATGTCTACACGGATAGCAAAGTTTCCGCCTCTGACTGGTCGGCTGCAGGGATTGAACCCTCGCCACAGGCTTCTTATGAAGTCTGTGGTTGCCACTCTACCAACCAAGCCATCGAGGCTCTATCTTCCGGGCATATATATATATATATATATATATATATATATATATATATATATATATATATATATATATATATATATATATATATATATATATATATATATAATATATATATATATATAACAGGTGGTAAGAGGCAGAGTTAAGGTGTATTCTGATGTATTGACAAAAATCACAGACAGGTCAAGAAGCCTTGCGAGAACAAAAGTAGCATTTTAGTTTAGGGAGAAACAGTGAGATAGCTATATACAGCCATATATGTTTTCTCACACCTAGAGAATGGTTAACAATTCTATGTACAAATTGGAAAGAGACTTCAAAACTTATGGTTAGAAAGCTTGTAATGACTTACATATATTAGTAATTACAGTTCTAAAAATGTCATAAAGTAACTTGTGAAAAATGTATGAAAGATTGTTTGAATCAGGAGCGCTGGATCTGTGTTTCTTGAGCACTCAGTGCGTCACATAGATTTTTGCTTTGAATCGAGGATGCCCTTAGGGTCCTGCTGACTATTGAAGACCTTACAGTATTCCCATCCCCGAAAGTAGTCCTAAGGGAGTGGGTCACAGCCTGGGATGTAGGCTGGTTTTAATCTGTCGGTGGAGGCCCAGGTGATCCTTCATCCACCGTCAGTTTGTATGTTTTCTTTCTCCATTGCAGTATGCAGTGTAGTCCTGAGTAGGCTAGAGAGATCGGGGCCTTGTATGCATCTATTCTTACGAATGCGTACTTTACTCTTTTGAGGTCTTCAGGGACGTATTTTTTCCTTGTTACATCGTATATTGTCCTTGCTGGCACAATGTCTTCCAGTGCTCTACAGACTTCTGGAAGAGTCGTGGGCTCTGCCGGGTTTTGGAAATTTCCGCCGGTACTGCCAACGCTTGTCCGTGGAGTGCATCTGCCAGCGATGCGTTGAATGCTACATACTGGCCTGTTCTTAGTTCCAGCAAGATCCACGGTAATTCATTTCTCCAACTCCTGCCTTGACATCTGGCAGTGAGTGCTGATTTGAGGGAGTGGTGCAGCCTCTCCACCATGCTGTTCGCTTTTGGATTGTATGCTGTTGTGTGAATGAGTTTTGTCCCGGGGCTGGTGGAAAGGGAGCTCCATAAGGCAGAGGTGAAGTTGGCTCCTCTGTCACTCATTATGTATTGTGGTACTCCATGCCTACTGACCCAGCCTATTAGTGCTCACACACAATTCTCTGCTACCTGCTGCCCTACGGGCATTGCTTCTGGCCATCTGGTATTCAGGTCGATGTAAGCCAGTCGTCTCCGTGTTGTCTGGAACTCTTCTATCCCCATTTCTGTGTGCCTCTTTATTTTTGATGTTTGGCATGGGAGGCATTCTCTTGCTCACTTTTTGATGCGGGCCTTTATTCCCCACCAGATGTACCGCTCCGACATGGTTCGGGCAGTTGACCTGCCCGATGGGTGGGACAGGTTGTGGGTGAGGTTGAGGGCTTTCTTTCTCAACCCTTATAGTAGGTATGGGTGAGGGCATCTGGTACTCATCTCGCAGGTGAGGATCATCTCTTCATTGTTGATGGATAGGTCACTCCACATAAGGGCAGGATTCTCCCACCAAAGTCACTGTAGGTCCACATCATCATTCTGAGCAGATGCTATTTCAGGATGTGATATCCCAATGTGGACGGTGTTGATGGAATTTCAGGATAGGGCATCTGCCACATTGTTAGAAGAGCCCTTTAAGTATCTGATGGTGCAGGAGTGTTCAGCTATCGATGATAGGTTATGCTGCTGCTTTTCCAACCAACTGTCTCCACTTTTGGTGAAGACATGTACCAACGGTTAGAGGTCCGTATGCACCACGAATTGTTGTCCTTCTAGCATGCATCAGAAGTGGTGGATGGCTCTGTGGACTGCCAGTAACTCTTGGCCAAATGTGGAGTACTTTTGTTCTGCTGGCGATAACTTCTTGCTGAAGAATGCCAATGGGTGACGGCCAACGTCTGTGTCTTGTTTGAGTACTGTGTCCATTGCTGTGATACTCTCATCCATCATTAGAGCGAGGAACCTATGGGGGTAAAGGAAACACCAGTGTGGCAGCAAAGATGATTGCTTTTTTGGCTAGCATGACGGCTTTATTTTGTTTTTCATACTAACATAATTTTTTAGGTCTCCTTTTAAGCAATCATACATTGGAGCCGTTATTTCAGCAAGGTGGGGTATGAAATGGTGATAATAGTTAATCATTCCAGTGAATTCTTGGACTGCTTTGATTGTTGTCGGTTTTGGGAAGTTGGTGATTGCTCTGACCTTCGTTGGGATGGGCTTGACACCTTTTGGGCTTCTTTGGCATCCCAGGAATTCCACTACTGGTTTTGCCCATTCACATTTGTCCTTTTGAACTTTAAGTCTGTTTTCTTTGAGTATTTGCAGGACCTGCCTAACATCTCTCATGTGTTGTTTGATGTTGGGGCTGAATTTGAGTATGTCATCGACGTAGATGACACAGAAGGGTAGGTTGCCCAGGATTTCGTCCATCAGATGTTGGAAGGTCACACCTGAGTTCCGAAGGTTGAAACAGCAGTAGTTAAAGGTGTACATGTCAAAGGGGGTGATAATGGCTGTGTTTTCTATGTCCTTTTTCGCGACCAGTACTTGGAAGCATCCCTTCAGCAGGTCAATCTTTGTAAATATTTTGGCGCCCTCCATCTGGTTTCTTATGTTGCCAATGTTCAGCAGGGTACTTGTCAGGTACAGTCTTGATGTTGAGTCTCTGGTAGTTGCTGCAGGGTTGCCATGTGCCATACAGTTTTGGTACCATCCAAATGGAGATGCCAAGGGGCTGGAGGCTATCTGGCATATTCCTGCTCGTTCCATGTCCTGGAAAGCTTGTTTGGTATGGGTGAGTTTTTCTGGGGCCAAATGCCTGAAACCGCCATGCACCAGGAGACCTCTGGTGACTATGTGGTGCTGGACATGGTATTTTGCGGGTTTGGTCAGGTCGAGCTGTAGGTCATCCTTAAATATCTCCGGAACCTCCTGTAGGAGGCGACTTATCTCTGATGTTGGAGTCAGAGTGAGTTGGGCTACAGGGACAGGTTGTGTAATTAGCTGCTGTTTTGCTACATCCACCAGCATGTTGTGGGCTTTAGGAAGTCTGCTCCTACAAATGCGATTGTTACTTCTGCTGTGATGAATATCCAGTTGTGCTGCTTCTCACCAAACGACACTTTCATGGTCCATTTCCCATATATTTTCAGTGGGGCTCTGCTGGCAGTGGACACCTATAGAGTGCTGGGGGTTGGACTGAGGTGTTCGTGCGGGTTGGCTGGCACAAACGACTTGCATGCACCAGTGTCGACCAGGAACTCTGTATTTGATCTTTTGTCTGTTATGAAAAAACACATAGAGTCTTTTTACCTGTACCTGGAAGAAAGACAGTGGAAAGCAGGTGAGGTTTCTCTTATGAGGCAACCGGTCTGCCTACTGCTGATGTTTAGTTTGTTGGGTCACTCCTGCGACCCTTTTGCATATATTTTGACCTGCAGCGGTTGTTTTTGCATTTTTGGGCTTTGTTCCTGAACCTCCACTGGTAGAAACAAATGCCCTTCGGACTTTCTTCTGTTTTGGGCTTGTACTTTGGTTTGTTTTTCCACCTGAAGCTCCGGTAGCAGTGTATGGGGGCGGTGGGGCCCTCTGAATCACTGTCCGTCTCTGTGTCGGTCTGCTGATGTGGCTGTGGGGTGGCTGCTGCTATAGGTGGTTGCGTAGGCTCAGTCAACTTCTGGGCCAGGTGGACAGCATTGACCATCTTCAGGAACTCGTCGAGGTCCATGGCTGATGCGTTGGGGATGGCCATGACATACATATATATACACATATATATATATATATATATATATATATATATATATATATATATATATATATATATATATATATATATATATATATATATATAATATATATATATATATATATATATATATGTATATAAGACGGAATAATTGGGAGAGCAGTAAAAGCTAATTTCATCAAGGTACTTGGAAAAATTAAGAAATCTTTAATGCACCTGCTCATTGTGTATAAATTACGAGAAAGAAGAGGAAGTTTTGGTTTCAATCAATAACAGCCTTTATTTTTCATTGCTTTACGAACACGAAAATCTTTCGTGATTATTCTATTTCCGCCTTTATAATTGTATAAGGATCAACTTATCCATTCAGGTAAAACTAGCACATTTTCTAATGTTGTTATTTAGAATATAGCATCCGCATCTTTTATTTATTTTTTCTTAATGTATTTCTATCTGTTCCTCAGTATTCTGGGGCCCCTTCAAACAGAAAGGTTTTGGAAAGGTTAAAAAAAAAAAAAAAAGCCTCAAGAGAGCTGAAGAAAGATTATAATGAAGGGAGGAATAAATAAGAGATTTGTTGTCTATTACGGTGGGGACTGAAAGTCTTCTTTTACATGTGTTAATAAGTGTAAAGGCGACAACTCTGAAGAGCCCAAGAGAGCTTAAACTCAAGGGAGGAAAAACTGAAGCAGACTTATGTTCTTCTCTCTGCTCCAAATCCGAAACAAAGTCATTAAAGCAAGTTATGAATAATTTACAGGCCAGAAACCCAGGAAATTTTCAACGCTGTGTAGGTGAAACGCTCATTAACATAAGTTCTTAATATAATATATATATATATATATATATATATATATATATATATATATATATATATATATATATATATATATATATATATATATATATATATATATATATATATATATATATATATATATATATATATATATATATATATATATATATATATATGGAGGATAAATTATGTGACTTCAATAGACAACAATAATTGCACTTGACAGATGACTTCATAAGTGGGATATGTTTTACTAGAATTTCTTAGTCAGTGATTGTTTAAGAGAGGTAAATTTGAACAAGGAAAATGAGAGTTCCAGTCGAAGGGAAAGAGAACTGGGAGCAATTGTCAGTTCAGACTTACCGCTAGGTTAGCTGATGCAGTGATCAGTTGCATAAGATTTCTTGGTCCGTTGAAATAGCAAATTTCTCCTTGGTTTGAACAAAGGAGAATAAAACAAAAAATGCCTGGACAGCAGCCCGATCGCGTCCGGACGCTATGGTGGCTGCGTGGAGAGTCTTGAAACTGGGGCATCGTCTTGTTGTTTGCTTCAAAACTCTGCCTACCCAGGGCTTGACCTGAAATGACAATAGACTGGCCAGTACACAGGATAGAGAAGACTTGGCTGTAGGAACAGTACCTCTAAGGTCTGTCCTACCAAAACCTATCCCTGATTTACGTCCCTCTAAGCTAATGACTCGGCAGTTGGCATATGGAATTTGAAAACACTTCCCGCTTGCTTTTACGCATACTAACATCCTACATTGCCGGCCCTCTTACTCTAACAAAAATTAATTTCTTGTATTTGATTAAAGCAAGCAGCAGAGGTCGAACAGGGAGTATTTACAATATATATACATACATATATATATATATATATATATATATATATATATATATATATATATATATATATATATATATATATATATATATATATATATATATATATATATATATATATATATATATATATATATATATATATATATATATATATATATATATATATATATATATATATATATATATATATATATATATATATATATATATATATATATATATATATATATATATATATATATATATATATATTTATTTATCATTTATCATCCCCGTGATTCATATACAATCAGAAAGCTACAAACGTCCTTTAATATTCAATTCACTCTACCTGGAAGTAATATATTTTCATATATGTTACCGAAGGGAATTTTAGTTGATAATAAGTCCACCGTCCCGTGGGGTCGAACCAGCGACGGACGAGGAATCAGGACTACAGTGACACACTAACCAGTCGGCCACAAGAGAGGGTATAAGTGAATACCATCTCCCATCAACCCACCCGTCAAACTCAGGTGTTTTGCGTTTGGAGACGATATCCACCCACCTCTGCCATGTTGACCGTGTAGTGCGTTTGTCGCTGGTTCGACCCCACGGGACGGTGGACTTATTATCAACTAAAAATTCCCCTTCGGTAACAGATATGAAAATATATTACTTCCAAGGTAGAGTGAATTGGATATTAAAGGACGTTTGTAGCTTTGTGATTGTATATGAATCACGGTGATGTGATAAATAGTCATAATATGGCTACGTGCGACAAACGCACTACACGGTCAACATGGCAGAGGTGGGTGGATATCGTCTCCAAACGCAAAACACCTGAGTTCGACGGGTGGGTTGATGGGAGATGGTATTCACTTATACCCTCTCTTGTGGCTGACTGGTTAGTGTGTCACTGTAGTCCTGATTCCTCGTCCGTCGCTGGTTCGACCCCACGGGACGGTGGACTTATTATCAACTAAAAATTCCCCTTCGGTAACATATATGAAAATATATTACTTCCGAGGTAGAGTGAATTGGATATTAAAGGACGTTTGTAGCTTTCTGATTTATATATATATATATATTATTATATATATATATATATATATATATATATATATATATATATATATATATATATATATATATATATATATATATATATATATATATATATATATATATATATATATATATATATATATATATATATATATATATATATATATATATATATATATATATATATATATTATGACCTTATACCCAGGTCAGATTGGGTCATAATCTCTTACTGAATCTGTTTTAAGAACAGCGTCATGTCATCTTCCTTCCCAAAAATTCTCTGGTAGCAAATGGCCGGCCCTGGGTCAGCACATCCTCTCTCCCCCATCAACTCCTCTCAATGAGTCTATCCTCAGACAAAGGCCTTCTGGAATTAAACACTGATATACAAAACTAGACTTTATTTGAAAATTTAAACAAAAGTATTTCAGCAAAAGCTACAGTCATGAAATGGAGTGATTCCCACCCCTTATAAATGGAAATCATCACTAGAGGAAATTCTGATTCACAAATATTCAGATCAATGATTCTAGATCAACCAATGACTAGTGACTAACACCCTGGTCACCAAACAAAGTAAAAAGGTCATAATTATTCTAGACCAAAATAAATATCAAATAGTATGTAAAAGAACATCACTTCTAAAAAGAAACATTTATTAAAATATGAAATGGTGTTTAAATAAATCAATATTCAAAACAGAAAAAAGCACAATGGAGAACAGAACGGGAAAGTGCATAATGGAGACACAGAGGAATTTCACTGCAGCACAACTGGGTATTTCCACATAATGTCTGGAAAAGATATATGTGTCAATGAGTTATCTTACTCACTTTTCTATGACTGCAAATAACGTATCTTCACGGTGGCGGTTCTTAAACACAAGGAAAATCACACCCAGCCACCAAAACCGAAGTCCCCTCACGACTGTCTGTTCCTCTGATAATATAGCATTAGAGAGTGTAACACAACTATGCACTCACTTAATCACTTCTCCCCAGAAGCGTGACGTCACTGGTTCAATGGTCCAAAAAATCACTGTCTCCATGCACTTAAGCCATGATCAGAACGCCAAATGAATGCATTAGATATCTGCTGTATCTAACTGTGCCGACACAACTGCACCTGACGGATGTACTTCTGCCAGACCAGTACATAGTTCGTCCACAGGCTTTATATATATATATATATATATATATATATATATATATATATATATATATATATATATATATATATATATATATATATATATATATATATATATATATATATATATATATATATATATATATATATATATATATATATATATATATACATATATATATATATATATATATATATATATATATATATATATATATATATATATATATATATATATATATATATATATATATATATATATATATATATATATATATATATATATATATATATATATATATATATATATATATATATATATATATATATATATATATATATATATATATATATATATATATATATATATATATATATATATATATATATATATATATATATATATATATATATATATATATATATATATATATATATATATATATATATATATATATATATATATATATATATATATATATATATATTAATATATATATATATATATATATTAATGATATCATTAACAGGCTTCCCAAACTGATAATGGATGTGAGTAAAATATTTAAAGAAAAGGCAAAAGTGATTCTATATATCTCCCAGTTAATAATTAAAAGCAATTACCGATGACTTTAACGAATCCTAACCGGTGTGATAAATGGGAGTGGTTTTCAGAATAGACTTGCATTATACATGGGCCGTAAAAATTAATGATGATTTACTGCGCAATTGCTCTATTTAAAGTAATTACCTATCATTATATAAGAATGTGACGGTTATTTAAATTTGTGCATGATGAAATAGATAAGTATATATAAATATATATATATATATATATATATATATATATATATATATATATATATATATATATATATATATATATATATATATATATATATATATATATATGTATACACACAAACACACACACACACACACACACACATAAACACACACACATATATATATATATATATATATATATATATATATATATATATATATATATATATATATATATATATATATATATATATATATATATATATATATATATATATATATATATATATATATATATATATATATATATATATATATATATATATGGCTGCGTGCGACAAACTCACTACATGGTTAGCATGGCAGAGGTAGGTTGATATCGTTCTAAAATACAAATAAGGGATTTGTAGGTGGGGGTCGGTATCTACTTATACCTCACTTGTTGGCCGTGTGGTTAAAATCGCGTCACTGTAGTCCTGAGTTCTTGTTTTCCGTGGTTCGAGCCCACGAGACGACGAACTTATTATCAACTAAAAAATTCCCCTTCTGGTAACATACAGTATATGAAAATATATTATTTCCGAGGTAGAGTGAATTGGATATTAAAGAACGTTTGTAGCTTATTGCATGTATATATATATATATATATATATATATATATATATATATATATATATATATATATATATATATATATATATATATATATATATATATATATATATATATATATATATATGGAGCTGAAACAGCTAGATGAAAGATTTTGGGATCCACTTTTGCTCCCTACTCTATCAATGAACACCAATAAAAAAAGTAATTTTTCTATATCTTCTGTGACATGATTAATTCATGTCTGAATAAAGAATGTTATGAACACACTCATTAATGCCGTTTTAAAAAGCAAAGAATATGAAAATGAAAATTTAAATGATAAGGTGCTGCTTGCGTATTTAGATGCCATGTTGTCGAAATTAACGCGTTTTGAGAGAATAGAAACGAAGGAATATGAACAATTCCATCTAACGAAAAATATAAAATTTCATGTCATCCAGTTGCTTTGTTGTGCGGGTCAATCAAATAAACATTGTACTCGCCTTTCATAATTGCCAAAAGGACCCCACACTTCCCATAGATTGTAATTCGTACATACTAATGTTACCGTTCAGGAGTATCAAACGCTAGTAATTCTTGCATATTGGTTCCGCCCTCGTTACCCAGTCCGGGGATCAGCCTCAATGGCAGACAACGTCCGTTGGAACGGGACATTTGTGTGATGTCTGTGTGATGTCTCCCTGGCACATCCGAATCTTACTAACACGATTGATGCCTTCTCATACAACTCCGATTTTATCTCATTTCCATATGAAAGCGAGGCACACAAAGAGACGTCCTTTTACTATATTTGCGCGTTCATATGGGTGCGCTGAATACGATTGGAGGGATTCAGGACGTGGAGCGTACATTTATGTCCTTTAATCCTGTGACCATTTTAATGTATCCGTTTTCCATTGTGCTGACAAGTGCTTTCCTGTTTTTCATTGTATTCGGGTTTTATTTGCTGACATGGACTATTGTCGATACATTTCGTCTAGGCAAGAGCGGGAGACAATTAAAGCGATCTTAGTGTAAATGTGAGGCAGAACGTTTTATGATCTTGTAGTTTTTTTTTAGCCTGTTGTGCACTAATAACTTCTTTTTAGCAGCAATTTTGATCTCTCTCCTTTATTGGACGATTCATCTGTTTTCTTTTTTTCTTTAATCAGCTTTAGTAAATAAATGACCAAAAGAGCAAATGAATTCTCAGCAAGTGACGGTAAGCGTTTGGTTTCACAATAAAACTAAATAATCTTAACTTACTCCTCAAAGATAAAGTTCATAAATTGGAACTTTAACTGTCGTGTTACTGGCGAAAATCTAAACAGAAAAAGCCTGCTTTTAATCTTTTTATATAACAGGTAACAGGGTTCAAGTAGACTGCAAAGCAAAACGGTACTCATTCTATTTTATGCGATAGAAAATGATTCCTGATATCGTTTATCTTCATGTGCAGAAACCGAACAAAAAGAAAAATAACATGAATAATTATTTCAACGAAGTAAAATGATTTATGATCTCTTAAGTTGTTGTCTTTCGCGAAGGGAAACCAATGAAGATAAGGCTTCCTCAAGTCTTCTGTAAATAAAAGCGCAGCCTCCCACAGTTACTTTTTTCTTAGATAAATCATTACAGCAAATGACAACCTTTCCTGCCCCTTTTTTTATATATCAGACTATATTCAAAGACTTTCCATGTTGTTCAGAGGACACAGGCGAAGTTATCTACATTCAGTCTTCCGTCAAGAAACGATTCTGGAATGGAATGTTTTCTTCTAAGCTTCTGAGACCACTAGATTTGATTTAGAGGAGATGTTCAACTTTCGGAGGGTGCGAACGTTTGTTAATCTTATTCTACGGCTCAGTTTTGAGTTTTTAGGGAAAACATTTCCTCCGTTTAGCATTTCTCTAATAAGTGTCGATACAGTAGTGGGTGGAGATTCTGATACAACTAACATTTTTCCTTTATAAACTGCAATACTGGACAAAACATAATTTGGATTTTAAAATAACATCATGTAAAGGCCATATAATATTAAAAAAAGTAACTTATACACAATATCAAATGAACAAAATGATTATCCATCAGCCTTCCCATTAAAGGTATTATATATGCTTGTTCCTGTAACGATCCAATTCCGTCGCAGAGTCGATGACAAACCAACATATTTGGAATTTATTTCCGGTTGCAGCAGATATCATGTAATGCACAATATGCATATCCCACAAATCAAAAATTCACAAAGTTCACTCAAAAAATGATATAAATGTGTTCTATAAAAGGACGGAAACTGGACAAATACGGCGTGGATGTACATAGGAGAATTAGGTAATTGAAAATATTGTATTTTGTAAGTTGACAGGTATCTACGTTGCATGTGTTAAGAAGAAGAAAGATGAAAATCACCATATCGGGAGAAACAATACCAAGATCACATCAGCTTACCCTGTACTGCTGCTGCTGCAAAAAAAAAAAAAAAAAAAAAAAAAAAAAAAAAAACCAATTGTCGTGTGTCAGATCCTCACTATCGCTACTACTAGGCAATGCGATCGCACATATAACTTCTGACTCATCCAAATAGCTTTGGGCAGTAAGTCTTAGAAATCATATTCTTTGATCAGCGACAATGCACTACGAAAAGTAATTTAAAGGTATTTGAATATCTTTGTGCTGGTTTGATTTCAGTCTCAGCCGTCCTCCGTCCAAAACTGGAAAACTGAAGGACTGGCTACGAACTATTAGCCCTGGATATTCGAGAGATGAGTTTTCGCAATGGTAATCACGTTTTGCATTTAATATTGTTATCACTATGTTAGTATGATGAGAATTGGTAAAAATCCCATTTCTCTTCAAAACTGAAAAGTTGTGTATTGACAGAATTCTGCTGAAGTATGAACTTTTACTTTTACCATTTTTTTAAAGAATTATCGCACGATTTCATTTGTCCAACTACCTCAAGCAGCAAAAGTTAAGTATACCTTAGTTTAACCAGACCACTGAGCTGATTAACAGTTCTCCTAGGGCTGGCCCTAGGGATTACATTTATTTTACGTGGGTAAGAACCAATTGGTTACCTAGCAACGGAACCTACAGCTTATTGTGGAATCCGAACCACATTATAGCAAGAAATGAATTTCTATCACCAGAAATAAATTCCTCTAATTCTTCATTGGCAGGTCGGAGAATCGAACGCTGGGCCAGCAGAGTGCTAGCCGAGAACGGTACCCATCCATCCAGTGAGGAACTCCTCAAGAAGCAAAACCCGATCTGAATACCCAAAGCAGTTATTAAGAGAACAATTTCTCATGTTTCAAAAATTTTGTAAAATCTAAGACATTAGAGGAATATAGATACTATTAGGAATATAGATACTATTGGAAATTTATTTTATCTTCCAATGAAAACAAGAAAAAGGAATGACTTAAACTATTCTACGACCTACCCAGGAATTGCGTTCGCGAAGTACCAGCGACCATGAGATTTTAATTGGAAGATTTGATATTCACGCCAATTTAGTTCCCTCTCTGATGCTTGACCAAATTATTTTACAACGAATTTACCCTTCCTGGTTTTGGAAAAACTACATTCAGATTATTTTTGAGTTGAATATAGTTTTCAAATAACAGTCCTGGAGTAGAAAATGGACTAAGATTATTGCATCTGAACCCTTGTGATGAGTTCGATTTGAGCTGATTCTAAACTTACTCCCAGGCCTTTTCAACATTGGGGAAAAAAACTTGAAAGGATATTTCATTAACTGGCAAGTGCCGGAGAAATATGAAACATCCTTTAAACGAAGAAAAACTGTTTGTCTCTGTTGTTCCTCTTGCAGTTTCTTTTAAATGAAAAGGTTGTTATTTAAGTATACGTTAATGAGCGAACTCCCGATGGATTTGGGATAATGGAAAACATCCAAAAGGCCACCGAACAACTCAGGTCTAGCAATCCTTTCATTTTCCATTATCCCAAATCCATCGGGAGTTCGCTCATTAACGTATACTTAAATAACAAAAGGGAAGAAGCCGGAGTTTACAATACCGTGTAGCAATTGTCATGACATCTACGTAGGCGAGACAGATAGATCGCTCTCGCAAAGAATAACAGAGCACAAAAGATCAGTATGTTACGCCTCGGAGAGTTCGGGAATTTTCCTACATATCAGAAATACAGGGCATGTCATTAACTGGGGAGGGGCGGAGTTGGTTTTCAAAAGTAGCTGTCCGTACAAAAGAAAGATGCTGGAATCTGCTATCATCAATCAAACCAACAATATGAACCTGTCAGGAGGACATTGGAAATCGGACGACATCGACACCTTAATCCTCAAACCCCTCCTGAAGAAGATGACCCAAGAAACGCGACTGCCAGATCCATCGCCAAACGGGAGCTAATGAGGCCAAAAACCACTAGGGAATTTGGTCATTCTCCTCCTTCTTAAGAAACGCCACCTCCATACCATCGGAGGCCTAAGGCCACACCTTTATGTTTTTGTTTATATACCATTGTAACTTTCCACCTGTCCATATTCTACTAGTGAACAGGGGCACAGAAGCAAGTGCCCGAAATATATGGTTTCAACGTTTAAATAGTGTTTTATGGGCCTTCTTATATTCATATATATATATATATATATATATATATATATATATATATATATATATATATATATATATATATATATATATATATATATATATATATATATATATATATATATATATATTAATATACAAATATTAAGCTACAAATGTCGTTAAATGTTCAGTTCACGCTGCTTCGGGAATATCACCGAAGGGGAATTATAAGTGATAAATAGACTGGTACCTAAGTATCTCGAGTGAAGTGGATATTAAAACATTTGTAGCTTAATAATTGCATATAAATCACGTGATGTGACAAAAAAATTTCAAATATTTCATATATATATATATATATATATATATATATATATATATATATATATATATATATATATATATATATATATATATATATATATATATATATATATATATATACCTGGAAGAAAAGATGAATAGAAGTCCAAAATATCCGAGAGCGTGTAACATAGGATATTTTGATTTCTCTTTGTTTTATAACTAGTCAGTAAAACCCTTGATACTTTAAAAGGTTGATAGCAGAAATATCAAATATGGAAAAGAATGAAGAAGAACGGCAGATTATTACCATTATTATGTTGTTCTTAATGTAAGACTGCCCATTGTTCTTGCTCTTATTCTTCTTGGTCTACGTCACTTTCTTTCTTTTTTTTTTGCATAATACTTCGTTGGTAGTCTAATTACACAAGGTATTTAACCACCAACTAATAAAATAAATAAAAAGGAATATATGCAATGCAAAACAGCTCAACTCGAGACTATGACAACATGAAACATTTATTGCATGGACACACTCCTTCTAACATGTATCTTAGAGTGGGCTTTCCCTCTACTGATATTCACTTTTGAACCTTTAGCTCTTGCATTAGTAATTCATTGGGATAATATATCCTCTTAGTACAAGATGGCATCCAATTTAATACAAGACGATGAAACAGACACATTCCAATTCAGTCTGAACCTTTGTATAACCATAATTAATATTATAAAAATATTGTTTGATACGAGCTGGCAAAACAGTATCTTTCTTGCTTGTAAAAGTGCCTTGTAACCAAATGCAATTTTCTTTGTTCCCTTTAAAAGAAGAGATTCTTCTTCGCTTTACTTCTGATAAGCCAGATTCTTCTTCCCCCTTTGCACCCACTGCGCCTCTATAATAACACTTAACAACTATTGATGTTGCACAGCTGGCAGCATTCCATTGCTTCTTGGGTTTCCGTGACTACTTTCTCTAAGGGCAGATTCTTCCTGTGGGGAAGGAAGGTTTTGCTGGTTGTGCTGGAGTATCAAGGCTGCTTTTATATATGGAGGAGATCCACACCGGACACGCTGATCGTCAGCCTCGGGTGATGAATGGCTTTGTAGTGGTAGTGATCAGTCTTACTGCTTGACCGGGTGCTCCCTGAGAACCACTTGTCGTCTAGGCCTAGGAGAAGAAACTGAAGAAGGGCCTGAAGTAGATCAAGTGCCTCATTGGTAGGACATCCTTGGGAGCGTCTCTAGGACAACTCTTAGGTGGGACTTCCCTTCATCTGGGTTGTTAGTCCCCCTTGCCCACAAACATGGGTGTCGTAATTTCCATTTTACTATTCCTGAAGGTGTACAACGAATTTACTCTTAGCCAGCATTTCGCCACAAGAGTCGGAATGACTGTATTTTGCCCCTGCAGGCACTTGAGCTTTGCAGTCTTTCCGCAGATGAACTTTGCGGGTAGATTCAAGGGGATAAAACATTTCCGTCCTTTCGAGGTGTGTAAATCTGGTTGGTGGGAAAGGGAGAGACAGAGGGTGGTTAGACAGAAGAAGAACAAGGGCAAATTCTTTAACCTGACCTTGCAAGTGGCTGGGACAAACCAAGACGGGAAAATCAGGCATTTTCTTCCCAGTTTTGTTTTCCTCTTTACTGCATTAAAGAATCAAATCAATGATGTTAAAATGTAGCAGGAAAAAGGGGGAGAGGAAACACATACCAAGAACTCCGCAAGAGAAAGCAAAGAAAGGCAGCACAGTTTTAAACAGTAGTTCTTGGTGACGTATCTTGGCTGTCAACTGCGAAGGTTAGTTTTGAAGCTGTTTATGAGCCAAGGAGCCCACTTCTCCAAATAATAATGGATTGATCATTCCAATACATGACTAACGCTGTAGCCAAATAAAAAAAAACTATGATTTTGACAATTCATTTTTTTTACTCCTTACTTTTTGTTAATACTGGGTATTATGTGTAGTAATCAGTTTTAATCCATACCAAGAAGAAAAAAGCATTAATCCCAAAATGTTTGAAACCCAAAATGATCTCTCCTCTGTTGCCTTAGTTTGTCTTCTTAATATATTAATTGTGTATAATGTTTTTCAACTTTCAAGACTTTGTGGTGCCCTTTTTTGAAATATTAATATTCTTTGTGTGATTGCTGGTGTTACTCTGAACAGATAATCTGTTGTTCATGTATGTTACGGAGGTCTAACTAATAACCTCCTAAAGAATAATAAATAATAAGATGAATATGAATAATGACACACCCAAGAACAATAAGTGAAAAAAGATCATATTCAGTTAAGGATATTCAAATCTTTTCACTGGATGGTACGAAGTGAATTCGTTCAATAGACGATAGCGTTAGTGACCTTGGTAGTTGTGACACCGGATAACTTGCTGTACTCCAGTCATAATTAGACATCATGGTTTGAAAGCATGGAAAAGACTAGAACCTTAAAATGTGGGGAACCAGATTTGAAAGTCATAATAAAACGTTTCTCCTTGAAGTACATGGAAAACTAAGACCCGTGATTAAACAATATTGACTTCTAGAATTCATCTAAATCAGTCGACCGAGACCTCGAGACTCCAGTCGTGGAACTACCTGCATTTAATTGTCATTAGAAGGAGAAAAACCAGTTTTTCTACAGTTATTACAAAATTAAGTGTCGTATTCCTCTGCCCCTTCTATAACTTCTTTAAAGAAACCTAGATCGAAGACAAATGGTTGGTTCCTATATAAAAATAAAATCATTCTCTTCCCATCATCTCTCTCTCTCTCTCTCTCTCTCTCTCTCTCTCTCTCTTATGAGGTCTCTGAAAAATGTGAAAAGCGTAGCAAAAGCGCCAATTAGTACCTATTCACTTAGCGCAGCTGCTTCTGTTGAAAAATATAACTGAATTTTTTGAAGTGGAAAAAATCTCAATGGTTACTCTAATTAAATACTTCTTCTGTAATTGAAAGAAAATATTTATTAATCAAATGTTATGTTCGCCTTAAATGAAAGATCAATATATGCCCCGAAAAAAAATAAAAAAGTTATTATTTTTGTCTTAAACTTTGTCTTTAAGTTTCTTAATCCAAAACGTTACCAGTTATATTTTCATGTGTAGTTTCTTCTTGAAGGCTGTAGTTTCGATTTGTAGCAATACACATGAGTGCTGCAAAAAACGGATGCCCACACGTACAAACCTAACCAAACATAAATTAGAAACATTGCATTATACCCCACGTTCATCTAAGTTGTATTGTATTGTAGCATTTATACATACATACATATTTATATTCATACACACACACACACACACACACACACACACATATATATATATATATATATATATATATATATATATATATATATATATATATATATATATATATATATATATATATATATATATATATATATATATATATATATATATTGTAACAAATATCGGGCCTTCTGCCCACTAAAAAACTGAAAGAATTCCATTTTAAAGAAACAAACCATTTTAAGCTGTATAAGGGAAGGTTCAGGGTGCGAGGGTCCATTCTGTCTGCTCCCCTTCGTTTGATCTGTCTCAGGGGAGAACACCTGTTTCCTTCCTTTCTCGAAATCCTTGGTTTCCTGTCTCTGCTGATCCAAGGGGTGGCCCGCTCTCCACTGATGTCCTGAAGTGAAGTAACCACTGATTCTGTCGACCCACCGCTGATGCTGGAGGGAAGATCCACTCGTGTTGGTAAGCAATTGCCACATTGCAAAAGGTACATCTGGAATGCAAGGAGTTCGCCCTTAATTTTATTCTTTTATCTCGAACTATTTATCTCTATTATTCCTTTCTGTGTTACCTTCAAGTACAGTAAAATTATGTTAATCTTAGTGAATTAATGAGTAATTGTCCCTGTGATAGTGATATATAAGTGAATTAATAACTTCCTCGAATCTTACTCTTGTTATTATTCTCCATATGATAGGCATTTTGAGGGCATTTTCACTCATCTGCCATCCCTCTGCTTACAGGAGTCGATGACCTGTCCATGGTGATTATTGCAAGTTTCCTGCCTGATCCAAGTGCCAGGAATCAACACAGAAATCCATTGCACAAACTTAATTAAACATCTGGAACTAATCGCTAGCATTCCAAGAACTTTCTACTTACCAGGGGGCAAGATTTCCTCGCTCTAAAGTAATTCCTAAATGCTGTAATATTTCTAATAAACTACATTTAATTAATCAATGTATCTCCCTGGGGACATTACATTCCCCTGTTTATTTCTTTTATTTTATAAATTGCCGCTCCATTAGCAATTGCTAGAACAAGGCCAGAATCTCAGAATTCCCGGCTCCGATACTTATGACAATTTTATATATATATATATATATATATATATATATATATATATATATATATATATATATATATATATATATATATATATATATATATATATATATATATATATATATATATATATAAGACGTTTGTTGTGTTAAAGTCTTATAGACGGCTACGTAAAGTTTTCATAAAACTAACGTCCAGATTTTCGATTTTAGTAGTGAAAAATTTAAGAATTACGTTTCTAGTTTTGATCGGCATACATAATAAAAGTTATCTCTTTTTACTGAAGCTTTGACAGCGAACTATTAATTTATCCTTCGGTATAATTGTTTACAATCTAAATATTTCCCGGTGTAAAAGAGTGAATTACGTAGTTTTTGTTTCTTTTCTTTCATTCTTTCTTCCCCACTCTGTCTTTCATATTTTGTTTTTAACATCGCAAATAATTCTTATGGAATAATCTAGAAATGGAAATGAAACAGTTTTCAACAACGATACACTACCTCGAAACAATTTCTTAAAGAAAATAAGCGAAAAGAGGTCGCAACGTGTTTCTAAATCTGAAGAGTCAAGAAAAATATATTTAGTAACCCTACAGTAGTTGCCTTCTGCTACCCTACCTAAATAAATTTAGCCTTCTCCCCCTTTACAGCTTAGAAAGACAAAGCACAAGACACACTGGTTTGGTCAGGGGACGAAAAGTGACCAGTTCCGAGAGCATTACTGCGGAACTATTATTGTAATACTTCGCAGAATTGTTAACTCTTGGGTTTTTACAACAACGATTAGTTACAGAGTATATTTGGGTAAATATTTCCCGTAAAAATTCTTGCCTGCGATATCTTTGTTCCGAACCTGAATAAAGAATGATTTTAAAATTTAAGGAGTTTTGTTGTTTTCTTTATTATTATCATTATCATTTCTCTTAATTTATGAATTTTTGTCTATCACGGTCTATCGAGACTGGTGGTTTATAGATTTGCAGATTCCATCCTGGTTCCTTTTGAGTCTTTTACTTTTCTTACGAGATATCCTTCTTTATGAGCTCTGGGCTACTTCGGATTACAATTTGGTTTTGTGCCTAGTGCTGCGAAGACCACGACCTCTACCCCCACTGGCATTTCCCTTAGTCTTTCCAATTCATTCCATAGATAGTGGTAATTTTCTATCATCTCCTTCCATCCCCTCCACTCTGGAGTCTGTGAGTGATACCTTGTCTCATTTTCGGTGATCAGAGTCGGTTGGTCGATGTGCTTATATGAACCTGTTCCTCTAGAAACTGTAGTCCCATTGGTTGTCATGAAGTGCCTGACATAAATTAAGTAAGGAACTGAAAAGCTTTAATGATTGAAATTCTCAAATAAAAACATATTATCATGAAGGGTGTCAGCGCAAAAGGTAATCTGCTTTCAAAACTTCATAAATTAAAGAGAGGTCAGGGAAACACACGTGCATAGTGTAACCGACAACAACAATACTCGTCGCCATATCTAACTATTGCACTTACAGTACAGTGATGCCGGAAAGATCCTAACTAGCGACATTCGAAACTCTCTAACGAGGTTACTCATTTGCGTTCCAAGATGACATCTCCCTTGATGGTGAATGGTTAGGCTGGGTACAAAGCTGACATATCCTCATAAATCCAAAGTAACGGCGGGTGGTTAAAGATTTGACAGGTGAGGGCCCCTCAGCAAGCCTAGCTGGCCTCTGCTCTGACCTGTAAATTTAATGTAATTGCGGAGCTGTCCTACAAAAGAGTGTGCCAGTATAGACCTTATCATGCTGTAAACAATATTGTAACTGGTTTCGGAAGGATGGTCGGTAACCACTAAAATAATCCAGACGCATCTAGCACCTATGTCTCTTAATTATCCAAGAGACATGGAGCTTACAACCTCTCCCCCCGACCTCAACAAATGTTTGCTAAAATCCATTTGGTCATACCTTATATATAAGAGTGTACTGCATAAAAGTAATAACCAGGACGAACTAAGCACAGCTTGAGAACCGCAAGTAACGTTACCTGTATGGGTTTTGGGTGTAAATTCACTTTGAGTTACGGATCCATGGAAAATAAAATATATAAGTTAATAAAATGTAAACTTTTCGTCCCGCAATTAAAAAGTGAAAATATCTGACAATGAAAAAATAGATCTGATAAACGTGAGACGAGAAAGAGAGCGAGAATTATGAGATTTCCTCAATTCACGCTGACAAAAATTCCACATTATAAATATAAAGAAGTTCTTCTGGAACAACTCCTGAAAAGAGAGAGTTTATGAAAAAAAATATTCTAAAGAATTGTTTCATTGAAATCCTCTCTTTACTCATTTTACATCATCTCTGAATTCAACCTCCATTTCATTACTGAAAATGAAAGTCCTACCATTCCGGGCAGGCAGTGATGAAACCATTATAAGTTAAGTTCCTGATGGTAACCTACTGTTCGATTTCTGAATAAAGTAACCATAAAAAATTTTTTGTATCAAGATTGCTGATTCCGGATGACTGTTTTTTGTGTGTTTTTTAAATAAACAATATGTAAAAATCTGAAACGTCTCAAAAGTTTTATATTTCAGAAATTTTGAAAAATATAAAGTTCAGTCTCCAAAGAGGATAACTACTTAAGAACTGAAATGTTAAGAAAAGTTAATAGAGGAGCAAGGACTTAAGGCTCTTAAAAGAAGTGGAAAGTGAGAACTATAATAACCAAAGATTAAAATAAAGTGGAGAATCAAATGTCTAAAATAGTTAAGAAATGAAATTTTCGCAAGAAAGGTGTAATACCAACTCATCGTTTTCTTATCACGAAAAACGCAGGCAGGTGTGTTCGTTATAAAAAATAATAATTTTCAACAACAACCCCTCCCCCAACCAAAAAAAAAAACTGAAATCATTATCTGGCACTGACGAGTTTAAACAAAAAGCCTTCCTGTAAAATTAATACTTTTAATTCATATGATTCATCTGAATATACTCCACAACATTTATCTGGAAACTTTCTCATTAAGAAACTGACGTGTAGCAAGGAAAAAAGGGGAGAGTAATAATTGTTTACGTGGCTTGAAGAGAAAAATGAATTACCATGAGAAAGGAATACTATGATGTTCTCATTTTATTCTCGTTCTGATTACTGGTTACTCATTCTCACTCGTAAGCTTCTTTTGTAACTGAATCTCCGTCCTTCCCTTCCCTTCCCTCCCTCCACCAACCCACAACTCCAGCCACACTGACTTTGTCAAACAATTTCCCTCCTGTCTTTTCAGTTGTTTGTATCGACAACCATTAACATTTTGTAAGGTAGGAGAAACTTTTGAAAAATAGGTAAATAAATTAAGGAGTCTTTAATAATCACTTTAATGTCTTTTACTGATTCTTTCTCTGCATACAATTCTCACTGGTACATCTTGCTTCTTGTATGTCTGAATAAGCTCTTTGAACGAAAGGAAAACGTTGCCTGAAACAGCATTCTCTCAAGAAAGTCTAAGGTTTGGGAGCAATTCCCAACAATTATCATAATAACTAGCCATCACTTCATCCCTTTCCCAACACTGATGTAGTATACATTTAGTAAATGTAGTTAATAAATTTCTTAGAAAATATTACAGTGAGATACCAATAAATAAGCAAATAAACATATATGCCACGCATAGTGTCGTTAGTTTATCATTATGAATATTCTTAATTACTCAACTTAGGATTTGAAACACTATGATGTTTATCTATTGACTTAAGACTCTCCTCTTCTTGAAAGAACGTAACTCATGTTTTTCATAAGGTGGTCAATTGAGACGTGTAACCACATATTTAAAAAAAAAAAACAAAAAGGAACGTAAACATTAAAGATAAAAAGAGGCCCGTCATGAAGTGATGCCTAATGCAAATGAGGCGAAAGATACTCATGTCCCGAAGATATAAAGGTACGAGGCTATAAACATCCAGGAAACAATATGTAACAAGCAATCCAAAGCCTCTTGGCGGAAGGAAAGAATTCGATCGCAGGGTCATAAGAGTCTGCTAGGTAAGTTTTGTCTTTTAGCTTCGTAAAAAAAAAAATAATAATAATAAAAAAAAGGTATGAAAGATATCGCTGAATTATATCTGTTATACTGACAACTGAAGTAAAACACGTTATATAATTGTTAAATCTGATGTGTTGACCTTCGTTGTTATAACAAACAATCACTAAGTTATTCAACTCTTCTGAACAAGATGGTTTTTCATTAATGTAGAACATGCTAACCGTCACAAGGACCACGTGACTAAATGTACTGCATAGATACAAGTCTGGCTTAATCTCAAGACGTCCCGTCCAAGGACTAAGGTAGTGTGGACTTGGAAGTTGTTCAACTGCTCTCCAATATTCATTCCCTTGCAACCTCCTTCAGAGCCTAAGCGAAGTGGTGTAATATTTTCTTGTGTAACGTAAAACATAAGTGTTTCTCCTGTTTGCATACCATTTTTTGATTTGAGTGATTCCCCCTCTCAGCCTTCAGCATTCCCAAATTGAACGTTTTATTTGCTGTAGCAATCAAAGTGATTTTGCGGTTCTGTATTGCAGAATAGGTGACCGTGTTGCTGTGTACTTACCTGCTCCCACGGTGCCTCTTCCACTCAACTACCAACTTTGAGAAGAGTCCTTCAAGATATGAAATCTGAAGATTAATTCATTTTATGTGCATACGCTGCAAGATCCTGATTACTTTTAATTTAATCTTAGAAGTTTTCTCAGCGCATATCTGATTTGCTAGTTGCACCATTTTGCCTTGTTACTTGACGTGACTACATTGACACAGAGCTGGTGATTTAAGTTCCTGTGCATGTGTCTTCTGATTTGTATAATTATAACTTATTAAGTGAAACATTGATTTTCCTTTAAGATCAATTTAAATTCACTTTAATTTGACTCCTGTTAATCTAATTACAAGTGTAGCCCCCCGTTAGATGCAGAATTATCTCAGGTAAGAGAAAGGTGGTATGTTGTGCGGCCACACCTGTAAAAACATTTGTAACTAAAAAAAAAGTTGGAACTGACTCTCTCTCTCCTTCAACGGTAAATGTTATAGAAGGAACCTGTGACTATAACTTTTGTAAAAACAAGTACACCTTCGCTTAAAGGCCATGCACGGAAAAAAATCCTCAATATAACGAAACTATGACACTCTGTTTTGGTAAAATACTTGTTAAAATCTTCTAAAAAAAAAAAAGAAAGAAAGAAAACATAATGGTAACGCTGCTTTATCCAAGTATGAGAAAAATAATTTTTCTGAACAGGTTGCCTCCTACACTTGACTCCGATAACTTTGTTCTTCTTTTCCAGTCCACTCAGTAGGTACACGAAAACGAGCACCCTCAAGTGGAAAATAAAATTATAGCGAGGCTCTAAATTGGAATTTTCCCTAACAAGGGTCTATGAATGGTGTCTTCTTCAAAAACCAATTATTCAAGGTATAAATAAGGACTAATCAGAAAGCTTATCTAATTTCTAACTCTCGCCAACCCTGAAATTCTAACTGTATTTGATATTTTTTTTATCACAGATCATAATTGTCGTGATTAAAGACAAATTTGTGAAACCCCCAAAATATGAAATATTGCCAATACAATGAGATATGTCATGTGTGCTGCAACAGGGACAAAAGATCGCATATTATTCTACTTTCAGCTATAAAGAAAGGCGTGTGCGTTTGTGCGTGTGTTTTGTCTGTGTATGTCTCTGCGTGTGTGTGTGTGTGTGTGTACAAGAGAGAGAGAGAGAGAGAGAGAGAGAGAGAGAGTCTGTAAATTCTTCTATCTGCTATTGTTTTCGATAAAAATGCTGTTCATCATGATCCGTGTCTTCAAGGAGCTTGAGAAAGCCAGAAATGTTTTATATATCTTCATAAAAAACTAAATCAAATCAATTTGACTAACAAAGGCTATTCTCTGGGGATTTAGGATTAAATATTTTGTCCCCGGTGCTCAAGGACAAGCTGAAATTGCCGTAGAATAAAGGTAAAAGTTTTTATACACCGCTATTTCACTTTTTGCGTTCCCATTTCCTCTGTTGTATTTGATATCCCTTGTTTCTGCTATAGAAATTATACACTTACACACACACACAACCCAATGATCAATGAAGTCGGTATTATTTGCGGTATTATTTGCGGTTTAAGAAGCAATTGAGTATTGGTTACATTTCTAGCTTAACATTTGTGATGAAATAATATATATATATATATATATATATATATATATATATATATATATATATATATATATATATATATATATATATATATATATATATATATATATATTTATATTATATAGTTCACTTTTTTATAGTGATAAAAAGTAGCATTTCCATACCTCCGTATATGCATCAGGGGATCTTGACACAGTTCCACCATATATCTTGCCGAGACCACACGTTCGATCCCTTATATATATATATATATATATATATATATATATATATATATATATATATATATATATATATATATATATATATATATATATATATATATATATATATATATATATATATATAGGAGAGAGAGGAGGAGGGGAGATCGAGGGGGGGGAAGGGAAGGGAAGGGAGGAGGAAGGTGAGGGAAATGTTAGGGGGAAGAAGGAGGGCAGGGGAGAAGGAAGGGGAGGGAGGAGGAAGGTGAGGGGAACGTTAGGAGGAGAGCGAGGGGAGGGGAAGGGGAGGGATAATGGAAAGGGAAGGGGAGGACACTGCTAAATTAACACTTGACCGTGTGCTCCTCCACAAATGCAAACAAACAAATAAATTAACAAACGTTTCATATATATATATATATATATATATATATATATATATATATATATATATATATATATATATATATATATATATATATAAATATTTCTTATATATTAAATGTTTTGCCTATTGGATTTTCACATGATGACACTCTTCATTAAACTCAAGATAAATAGTTTCGAACGTTAATAAATTTTGCTTTTAGATGAACACACTCGGAACGAAATTAGAGGACATAGAACAAATAGACTTATGCACATGTCCTTGCTTCCTTTAAAACCATTTAGCGTTAGAGAGAGAGAGAGAGAGAGAGAGAGAGAGAGAGAGAGAGAGAGAGAGAGAGAGAGAGAGAGAGAGAGCTCCACAATGCAGCAAATTCTATCATATTTGAGACTAATAAACTAAATAAATTGAAATAAAAGGAATGTAGGTAATTTCTAAAACGTTGTTATATAGTCAGAAATAATTGATAAATAATGGATTAACGAGATGAAATCTTGGATTATCCTGGATTTAGGAAGATTTCTTCGAGATAATCCTTCCTCCGCTTAAACACAGACTTATTTTAAAGTCACAACAATAATGCTGTTAATCAACACTAATGGAAAATGGATATAATTTTCGATTAGTTCAAAACTACTTGTTTTGACTGGTATGACGACTCACAAAGAATAAATGATGCTGTGAGACATACTGTGGAATTTCGATGAGAGAGAGAGAGAGAGAGAGAGAGAGAGAGAGAGAGAGAGAGAGAGTGGAAGGTTACCATTATTAGTTTTTTATTGCTTCCACTATCACTCAGCTGGTCCTGCGTTCGATTCTCGGACAGGCAAATGAAGAATTAGAGGAATTTATTTCTGGTGATAGAAATTCATTTCTCGTTATAAAGTGGTTCGGATTCCACAATGAGCTGTAGGTCCCGTTGCTAGGTAACCAACTGGTTCTTAGCCACGTAAAATAAATCCAATCCTTCGGGCCAGGCCTAGGAGAGCTGTTGATCAGCTCAGTGGTCTGGTTAAACTAAGATATACTTAACTTAATGGTAACCTTAATTATCACTGCTACCTAGTATTATTAATTATTGGCACTTAAACTACCCGAAAGATTCCAAGTAATTTTTAATGATAATATAAAAATAACATGTCATCAAAACAGATAATGGGAACAACAAAAATAGCATCATCATCATCTAATCAACAATGACAACATTTATAATATCAAAACATAGTTTCTGAATGTGCAAATATTAAATCCGGCTTGAACTAAGAGGCTTATAAAGCACAACTGTGGTTTTGATTGAAAGAAATTATATTATATGCCAACGGATTATCCTAAAATAATTACCATGCAACATATAACAGTTAACCATTATTATTGTGATTTTTCATTGAACAGTATGGCAGTCTGGATGCCATTCAGTTTATATTGTAGTTTCTTAATCACTCGAATGAGTTTCTTTGTAGCAGGAGGTAAATCTTACAGCAGCTGTCCAAGGCTCACCGAGTATAAGAAATTCGAGGCATCCCTGAAGAATATCATCGACGCCCATGTAAAACCCACCGATGCAAACAAAAAAGTCGACTTCCGATCTGCCATAAGATTCCGAAGACCGCCCAGTACCACATGAGGAACAGCCCTGTCGCTAGCGAAGCTCCCATGAAGAAGAAAGAAGTGGGTTGCCAAATATCATCCCTGAGAATGGACGGTGCCATTCGTACATCGGTATGACTGCGTCTCGACTTTCCAAGAAGATCGCCGTTCACCTAATGTTAATAATGTTAAAATTTCAGTAGACACATCTCTTACCGTCAACTGCAACTCAGATGCCAGCTTTATGAAACAATCCTTTCCTTCCCTAAGCGTGTCAACCCAACTTGCCTCATTTGTTTTAATTGTTCGATGAATTTTTTGATGGAACATGCAAATTTCCCCTTTTCGTAAAGTTCCTAAATTTTTTCCCAGAATCATTGTTGCAGGGTTTTTAAAATCTTTATTTTCAATGTATGTTTTACAGATTTTAGCGTGACCTCTTATACTGTATTGGAATGTTACGGGCTCGCGAGTCTGCTGCCTGCCATCGGACAAACACCCAACACCCATGAAATACCCATTTTAGAGTCCTTATTGATAAAATAACTGGTTCCCCCATTAAACACGCAGTCAACGCCACTCCCCTTTTCTTGTCTCGAGGTGGATTTTCTTCTTTTCTATTTTTTAGTTTCTACTTTCCTTCCACTTTCGTTTCTTTCACTCTGGTGGAAGGTTGGTCCAGTGCTTTGCGAATTGTAATATCTCTTGTTTTTTTTAAATGTATAATTTTAATTGTGAAAAATTTTCATGTTTGAGTTTTACGCTAATTATGTGTTGTTTTGATCTATTTTAGAGCCTTGAAGATGTAATTATATATGAAAATTACTAAACGTCGGGAAATAAATATGTGCAAGAAGAGCATATCTTAATTGTCCATCAGGGTACGTGTTATATATATATATATATATATATATATATATATATATATATATATATATATATATATATATATATATATATATATATATATATATATATATATATATGTGTGTGTGTGTGTGTGTGTGTGTGTGTGTGTGTATGTATAAGTATGTACAAACAACACACACACACATATATATATATATATATATATATATATATATATATATATATATATATATATATATATATATATATATATATATATATATATATGTGTGTGTGTGTGTGTGTGTGTGTGTGTGTGTGTGTGTGTGTGTATGCACATGAAGTTGTCACTTATACACAGTCACGATTATATCCTTACACTTAACACATAATAACGAATTCAGTACTCTTTGAGAATAAGTTAAACCCAATGGGAATTGTAATATATGCATCTGCCCCGCCCTAACTTGAACCTGTGTCATATAATTTCCCAACGACTGGTTGTGATAAGCCATAGGCCTAAGTCTTGTGATACCCTCCGCAGAAAGGAAGCTTTTTTCTCATCCTTAGAAAGAGTCGATCAGGAAAAAAATATAATAATATTCTAGGCGTTGCTGAGTTCAGGAAGTTAGCCACTTACTCATGGTAAATATACTTTAACATTAAATATGCTTTAACACCTTTCATTGCCATTTATTGACTCGACAGATGGAGACAGACTGGCAGACTCATTGACAGTAGCTATTGTTATAAAATTTATATTCCTATTGAATTTCACATCGAAGAGAATATCAAGTAAATCCTTCGATAAAAAGCACTAAGCCATGTGGAAATTGAAATTATATTTTTAATAAGAGGAATACGGAGCAGAGTATGATTATTCAGAGCTGATTAATATTCTGTTTAATGCCTTTGTAAGCGGGGATTAATTAGACTTTGCCTTCATTGGTGTAAATAACATAAGTCTGATTCGGAGGGATTCAACACACAAATCTCTACCTGATTATATCAAAGGATTTTCTGTTCAATTACCATATTAAACTAATGATACCAAGAAAAATTATGGCTTTATTTCATCAATTGCAACTTATAAAAAAACAAATATTTAATTCTTTATGGTAAAGTTTTTGTCGCGTCGGAAAAGCTTGCGATATATCGGACAATATCATTTTAAACATTTTAGTTAGATCAGATCGGTTAACTCCGAACGTTGTCTTGGATGAGAGAGAGAGAGAGAGAGAGAGAGAGAGAGAGAGAGAGAGGCTGAGTGGGGTAAAACATGAGAATAAATTTGCTTTTAAGGAAATTGAAAACTCTGAGACTTAATCACTTGATTCAAACTTTGCTAAAAAGAAAATAGAAATACCCCAATAGTAATTTAGCTCATCATTCTCTCATGACAATAGCAGAATAAGTGAAGGTGAAAATGACCGTAGTATAAAAACAGGTGACCGATAAAAAGTATTCTTATATTTCATTCTCAAATTCTATGGTTGTATTTAAGAAAACCTACGTAAAAATATTCTACAATGGACACGCAGTAATTAATCAGAGAATCATAATGAACTCAGTAAATAATGTCTTTAAAGATAAAAATGATAGGTAGATCTTTATTTTTTCATCATTAACATTCATGACAAGCAATTTTACGCTTCTCAGTACCTTCACAATTTCCTTAACTAATTTTAAGGAAGGTCACTTTCTAAGCAAAGAATCCTTTGAAGTTATTGCGCTAATGCAAAAGTGCATCGATATATCAAGTTTCATCTTCAGTTTTCTTGTAGAATTAAAACTGCGAAAATGTAAACGCATGTCTGATTAAAATATTTGAAATAACATATTTTCTTATCTATGATTAAAATTGAATAGTCGGTTGACCCGATCACAGAAATTAAGTTTTATTTGAATGCCATTTTATTTGTATTAAAATGGACAAAAAAAGGAGTAGAAAATATACTCGCATGTTCTGTTATTCCTCAATTCCTTTTCACAGCACTCTTCACTTCGGTGGCCTCTCATAACCTTAATATTATAATGAACACTTTTATCTTAATAAGTTTTCACTCATTGTCGAGCACATACTAATAACTGTATTTCCAAGTAAAGTATAGTATACTTTGCGAGTGTAAAACTACACTTAACTGAGGATCGGCCGCAAGCTAGTAAACAAAGCCCAAGAAAAAGGCTACTCAGAAAAGTGGGTTAAACATTGACATCCACCATCTAAAATAATGACTCTCCAACCAAGCAGTGACCAGATATTGAGTGCTCCATAGTCAAGCCCGGTTTTTTTATTTTTATTTTTTTTTATTTATTTATTTTTTTTTTAAAGCTCGCTAACACCTGAAATTTTAACAAAGTTGCCTGCAAAAACAAATACCATAAATTTTGGGTCGTGATGCCCGAGGCGATGCTCATCTTTCAGAAAACGGTCGTGGTTGGGGTTTTCATTAAAAAAATATTGTACCCGTTGCAATTCCGCTCTGGGAGGTCATTTAAAAAAAAGGGGGAGCACACAAACACACAGAGAGAGAGAGAGAGAGAGAGAGAGAGAGAGAGAGAGAGAGAGAGAGAGAGAGAATATAAGCGGGAAATTCTTAGAAGTAGTTGGTAAAGTAAATATTTTTGGATGACGGTAGGATGAGAGCAGAGATCAGTCATAGAGCAGGTGGAGCAAAAAAAAATAGCAGGAAGTGCATATGAGTTTAGGATGAAACTTGGAGCACTCATGGATGCCGAGGTTAGAATTTAAGAAAAGAATGTTGAAATAGCTTCCCATTATGGAAGTGAAGTGAAAGACAGTAGGTGGAGTTGGGGAAGCGAACTGTTTATGCATTATTTGCGGAATAAGAAGAATTAAATTTTGTTCACAAGTGGAAATACATAGTAATGTTAAAAGAATTTGTATAGGTGAAAAGATGGATTATAATGTTTTAAGATGATCTGATCAAATTGAATCAATAGAGGATGTAAGTTTATGAAAGGAATATACAATCAGGAAGTGTTAGTAGGCAGGAGAAGGCCGAGAAGGGGATGGACAGATGATCTGAAACTTACCAGAGAGGAGAAGTGACAACATCCAGAAAGCGATAGTGCTTACAAGATAGGGGCGATTAGTGCAGTGTGTTGGGCAGTTGGGGACGGGGCTCAACATGTCGCTAAGGTGCTTACTTTGTAGGCGTATGAAGTGGGCAAAGTTATGGCAGTATTATTCATAAGGAACAGATCCATGATTCAGCAGTTATATATATGAAAACCTCATAGGTCACAGATATTTCATGAATTTCAGTACACAATAGACTTTTGATCAGTAAGTGTGGCTAAATGCATTGTGAAGAGCCTGGAGAGAATGCTTAGCTGGCGTTTGGCACGCATCCTGATTAGGAAAACTATGTGCATGTCAAATGTGTCAGATATTCTTGAGACGTGAGAACACCCCTGCCTGGCGACTAGACTTTATGAGTTTGTGCACTGGAAATGTCTGGGTTCCGGAGAATTCGTTCATATGTGTTTTTTTTTTGGGGGGTGGAGCCCCAGGGTGTGGAGGTATTAGTTATCAAACGAATTGTGATTTGAAGATCTACACCGAATATTGATAGAAGCCTTCGGTGAAGGCTCTGCTGGCTCGAAACCTGTTGATTAAGACTGTGAACATTGCTGTTTGGAGGTAGGAAACTTTTAGATTTCCCAAATTGTACATTGTTCTTTTCATTTAACTTATATCTCACTTGTGTCAGGCATTTTTTACATTATGTGTACTTTATTTGTAACATGGGAAGAATTCCCATATCTTTATTTTTATACATTTGTTTAACAAGGGTTTTATATGACTTTTTCAGATGTCTCACTGAGGAAGAGGTTTAGATGTACTCATCGGGGAATATACCGGACTTTGACTTATGTTGACCTATTGTGGGGTAATTATTTAGAGAGACTAATTAGCTGAATATGGTGGACTTTAATATATTTGATCATTTGGTGAACATTAATATTCCATTTTATTTCATATCTTGTTTTTTGCAACACAGTTATGTTAGATTATTATCAAATAAATTATTTTGGGTAATGCTTGTTTCACTGTAAACCTGAGAGAGAGCGAGAGAGAATACCTGCATACGTGCACAGATGTAGGTTGTCAGTGGCCACTTTGATGCAGTTACCATCAAGCTACCAATAGATGGGGCTTCTTGACTGTTAGCAAAGGTAAGCAATGGGATTTACTCTTTGTTGGGTAACACACACACACACACACACACACACACACACACACACACACACATATATATATATATATATATATATATATATATATATATATATATATATATATATATATATATATATATATATATATATATATATATATATATATATATATATATATATATATATATATATATATATATATATATATATATATATATATATATATATATATATATATATATATATATATATATATATATATATATATATATATATATATATATATATGTGTGTGTGTGTGTGTGTGTGTGTGTGTGTGTGTGTGTGTGTGTGTGTGTGTATGTATGTATGTATAACCAAATTTCTGATTGGTATGGGGACTGAACTACTGTCTTTTAAATGAGAGGCCAGGGACTTACGAAATGACCTGCACAAATCATAAAAGAAGTCGGTTCATAAGTACCCTGTTCCTGAGGTTTATCCCGAGAAGCCCGCCTAACATACCAGTGAATTATACCAAACTTCCGACCCAGTAGCGAGTCAATTGGTAACATTCCATTCGGATTGCTCCTCCATCAAGAATATGATGGAAATAATGAACACATAAGCACATGTTTCACGGAAATTAATTTCTAACTCATATCAGGAATGAATCATGGTCTTTCAAGTGAGAGACCAGGGTGTTATCAATTGACCTGCAGAAATTGTAAATGAAGTTAGAACCTAAATACTCAGTACCTGAGTTTTTTTTTCCAGGTAAAACTCGGTCATTTGTTAGGCGACAACCTACTTGGGAAAAAAATTAGCCAACGCCATGGGCTCTCATTTGAAAAACTAGGGTTCGTTCTTAATGTGAGTCAGAAATTTATATCTGGGAAACACATGCTCATGTGTTCATTATTTTGATCATGTCACGATGAAGGGGTAATCAGGATGAAATGCTGACTGACTTGATGCTGGGTTGGGAAATTAGTATAAACTCGCTGTTATGTTATGCGGCAGCCTGCTCAGGTAAATCCTCATATATATATATATATATATATATATATATATATATATATATATATATATATATATATATATATATATATATATATATATATATGTGTGTGTGTGTGTGTGTGTGTGTAAAGGCCATTTCTGAGCCTATACTTGATTTAAGTCTCTGTCTTATGAACCGAGGTTTGATCTCGCTTATTCCGAGACATTATGTGTAACGTGAGCCGATATCATAAGTTATATCTTTTCCTAACTAAAATCTGAGGACTACTGGAATGAGGTACTAAGTACAAAACTAAAACCCTTTATTGACAAAATCAATGAAAAATAACTTCTTAAAAATTACGAAGAATGAAATCCAATGTTTCAACACTACCAGAAAATATTCTAAGGAAATAATGCTCCAAAATCAAAAACACTCAAATACCTAAGGGAATACAGAAAATAACTCATCTGTCAAATCATGAACAGGTCAATCAATAAAAAAACAGGTCATCTCAAATGTCATACCACTCTCATCCTTGTAGGAGGGAGAGAGGAAAAAGGAATAGGAATGGAGTGGAACAGAAATACCTGTGAAAGAACAAACGTCACATTAAAAATCATAAAATGTAAAAAATTGCAGAAACACACATTTCACTGTCACATGAGATACCGTGTGTTCACAGTTCTGAAAAACAAAGTCTAAAAACGTATATGAATTCTTACTCACTCCACAAGTCCTCTGGGACAGTCTCCATGTGAAAAATCACTCACATCTTCAGACAAACATGAGTCGGATCTCACAAGTCCGATTCGAACAACGGTTCCTCCCATTATATTCATTATGTAACGCACGAACGAACGTACTTTTGTATGACATAGTTCGAGGTCAAAGTTCGGCAAGACACGCCTCTGTATTTCAAGGTGTCACTATCGACATGCATCGTTCAAAACCTGATTTTGTAACTGGTTCAGCTTCTAGAACGTTCTTTGCTGAAAACGCATTTGCCAGCTCGTGTCCGGTCACCAAGGTGGTTTCTTCGACCCTTGTGGTATGCGAACGGTTCAGCACTTTTCTTATATGCTGTGTATAGTCAAAATGGACCCTACAAATAGCTGACCCAACTTTTCAAAGGTCACCTTCGCAAGCCTTTACAGATTGCTCGGTCCACACACCTGAGGTGGACCCCACCTCAAAATGTCTAGGTGCAAAACTTATATCTTATAACACAGATATTATAGCACAACCAGTTCATTCAAGAAACGCATTAATCGAGACGATTTGACTCCTGGTACTGCCTCACGCTGAAAGGCCTGCGACTGCGCACGCCAACGGTGATCCAACCAAGATGAAAGGCTTGCGACTGCACCAGTCGAAGCTGAATGTATTCTTGCGTCTCCCAGCGATCCGACGAAAATGAATGGCTCGCAAATCCTTTTTGCGCCACCCAACGTCTCCTCGAAAGTACAGCAACATGAAGACATCCTGCCCGACATCTCTCCAAAGTGCAGAAGTAACGTTGACAGCTTTCTCATATGTTGAGGACGGTGAAGCTATTTCAACCTCTCCATTTCGAGGGAGTGGTATTTTCCGTGAGTCGGTCATATCGACAGTCATATCAAAAAGTAACTCGTCTATTCCCTATACCATATTATTACTGAACCAGATAAGACTACTAGTACAAAGGTCATATGTTCTCAATGTGAAACAATTCCAAGTTGGTACCCGGAATTTCCACAGTCAACTCACTACCAAGTACACTAACTCTAAAGAACTATTCATAAAAATTCTATCCAACAGAAAAAAAAGTACTCGAGAATCCTATCCATACACTGAATAACGAAAGGCAATCCTAGACATCTGAAAGGTATCATATCTCGTAGAAGACATCAAGGTTCTACTCCGGTTAGCGAATATTTCGCAATACCTGACTAATTCTCAACACCATAGCAATTGACTTAATGGCAATCGCTTCTATGATCCCAACAACTACAATTACTCATGGTACAGCTCCCTTAATTTTAAAAGAGAACTGAAAAAAACCGAATACTCGAATTCGATATCCCTATCAAAACCTTCCTAAACCTCTCCTAAATCCTAACTGACATATCCCAACCCGAAAAAGATCAGACCCGTTCGGTCCGATATACTAAATACCTCCCCAAAACTAAATCCTAAACAACAAACCCTTATTCTGTAACCCTATATTCAAAGACATTGCGTCAGACGACAAAACACATCATAACATAATAACACAATAACACACCGGTCAAATCTCGTATGAAATTAGCCCATGTCACAATTCCCAAAATCATATGAAAAAAAACCATTAACTCAAAGTAACCCATTTCTATCGCCAAGTGCGAACGATGAAAACCCTAACCGCAGTTGTGATCCATATAAAAAAAACAAAAACTCAAACTCATATATTTACAAAACTCTACGGTATTCTGCACACAATTTACACTAAGTACTGCAGCTTACATCAGAAATCACAATGAACCCGAACTATTAAAGATTCGTAAAACTCTACAGAGTAAGGTCCTCCTGAATTACAACAAACTACAAGTCATGCCCATTTACAACCCATTAACACCCGAAAGGAAAAAAAATGACCCGTAACTACCCATTACCATAACAACAATACAACCCAGGAATGCATCTATGCCAAAATCTATTCACACGTCTTTTTAATCTTAGAAATATGTGTCAAACGAGACACACCTGTGTTTTCATTCACAACAATAAATCTGTTTCCCAATTTTGCTTCAACAACGCGGAACGGACCTTCAAACTTAGGACCTAGCTTATAGTTCAGCTGATTCCTGACATTTATCTTCAAATAAACTCTATCTCCAACAGCCACTTTGACTCTATCTGGCTTTGCATTACTCCTATCTACCATGTCTTGCGTTTTCATCTCCAGATTCTTAGCAAGTCGCGCATATCTCTCTTTCGCTGTTGAAATCAGCGATTTTAAAACCTCATCACCTGTCGGAATGGGTAATAGATCAAACGCGCCTCGTGCTGGGTATCCATAAAGCGCTTCATTGGGAGACATTCCAATAGTATCGCTAAACATAGCATTTATGCTATGCTGTACCTGTGGAAGATAGCGGTCCCAATTTGGGTCATTACCTCCCACGGTCATTCTAAGAGCTTCAATAACCTTCATCAACAACCACTAATAAATGTCTATACCCATAAGCAGATTCTGAGAAATTACCCAGAATATCCATATGCACTCTCTGAAACGGCCTATTTGGTATGGGATATGAACCCAAACAACACGACACCGTCGTCGCCGGCTTATTCTCATTGCAAACAGCGCAATTCTTCATAAAGGCCTCTACTGCGGAAAACATATTTTTCCAAAAGAACTTTGACCTGACGTTTTCATACGTCTTGTCCACACCTAAATGAGGAGAACCAAATTTACAATGTACTCTCTGGCACGATGATTTGTGTAATTTCACCCATGCTTAGAGTACTTTGCAAATTATACTTAACTTTCCTAACTAATAAATTATTCTCCAACTCTAGTCCAGAAAAAGGCAGCTTATACCCTTTCTTCGGTAAAACTCCCCTGAGAAATGCCTTAGCATCTGATAGCAATTTACCTTCATCTTGCTTCTCTTCTAGCAAAGGTATGTCCCAAGTGATATTTTCACCAGTAACATAACACACAATGTTTCCCTCAACATCACGAATAACAATCTCTTCCGAGACTGCCGACACACTATTTCTCTCCGAAGTATGCACAATAGGAACGTGTTTGTCCCCCACATGAAATATCTCAGAACTACTAGTATCCGAGACATGAGACACCAAATGTCCACTCTCATCTCCCGCACAGGATTCGGTATATACTCCCTCATCTTCAACCGGAAAATATCTGCTTAATGCATCTGCAACCACATTATGCTTACCTTCAATGTATTTGAGGCTTGCATCAAAATCTCTCAATGTCAAAAACTGCTGGATCAACACTTCCCTTTGTCCAAACGGAAAGTGTCACTCAAGCAAAGGCAAGCGCTCTGCCCACATACTCACACACACATACCCACATGCACATACGTGTGTGACTACAAAAACCAAGAAGTGCATTCACACTTGTGCAAAAACTGTTTTGCACCCCGCAACTCATAAATATCACGTAGGATACTACCCAAATATTAAAGTTCCCAGAAATAACCCAACAACCAAATATCACCCTTACATAATACACGCCGATGCGTACCGCAGATTGCTATAAAAAAGAAAAGAAAATACAACACACCATAATACGCTCAGCATGGCAAAGCAAGTACGACGCTCCGCCCAAACTCATCACGCAACTATTATGTCACCGTGGTGATGACGTAACACACTCGTTGCAACCGAAACATTAGTCAAAACTCAACGACAAAATACACACAGTTGTCCCTATCACCAGTTACAACACAATGAAAAGGACAATTTCACATTAACACAACTAAAAAAAAAAAAAAAAGATAACATCACAATACTTACGTTAGCAGCCCGCGAATTTCCATCAAGCGAAGGGAGAGAGAGACAAAAAAACATTCGCGCGTCTTCACGTGTTTTAAACATACAGTTAGTGGTCATAACACCGCAACTATTGCACAATATACCCACTATATTACCCCCTACCCAAAGCACTCTTCACGAAACACTAGCTAGCGAGAGAGATGCTCGCGGCTTGCCCCCAGCAACTGCTAACTCCCACAAAATCCTATCCTGAGATGCCAACACTAATTTATGTCTCTTTGGAAACATATACTTGCCTAATTATTTAACACCCTCTAACTGCCCTAACTACCTTATACGCTACCTTTTACGCTGCCACCAAAAACTGTAAAGGCCATTTCTGAGCCTATACTTGATTTAAGTCTCTGTCTTCTGTCTTATGAACCGAGGTTTGATCTCGCTTATTCTGCGACATTATGTGTAACGTGAGCCGATATCATAAGTTATATCTTTTCCTAACTAAAATCTGAGGACTACTGGAATGAGATACTAAGTACAAAACTAAAACCCTTTATTGACAAAATCAACGAAAAATAACTTGTTAAAAATTACGAAGAATGAAATCCAATGTTTCAACACTACCAGAAAATCTTCTAAGGAAATAATGCTCCAAAATCATAAACACTCCTAAGGGAATACAGAAAATAACTCATCTGTCAAATCATGAACAGGTCAATCAATAAAAAAACAGGTCATCTCAAATGTCATACCACTCTCATCCTTGTAGGAGGGAGAGAGGAAAAAGGAATAGGAATGGAGTGGAAAAGAAATACCTGTGAAAGAACAAACGTCACATTAAAAATCATAAAATGTAAAAAATTGCAGAAACACACATTTCACTGTCACAGGAGATACCATGTGTTCACAGTTCTGAAAAACAAAGTCTAAAAACGTATATGAATTCTTACTCACTCCACAAGTCCTCTGGGACAGTCTCCATGTGAAAAATCACTCACATCTTCAGACAAACATGAATCGGATCTCACAAGTCCGATTCGAACAACGGTTCCTCCCATTATATTCATTATGTAACGCACGAACGAACGTACTTTTGTATGACATCATTCGAGGTCAAAGTTCGGCAAGACACGCCTCTGTATTTCAAGGCGTCACTATCGACATGCATCCTTCAAAACTGGATTTTGTAACTGGTTCAGCTTCTAGAACGTTCTTTGCTGAAAATGCATATGCCAGCTCGTGTCCGGTCACCAAGGTGGTTTCTTCGACCCTTGTGGTATGCGAACGGTTCAGCATTTTTCTTATATGCTGTGTATAGTCAAAATGGACCCTGCGAATAGCTGACCCAACTTTTCAAAGGTCACTTTCATGAGCCTTTATATATATATATATATATATATATATATATATATATATATATATATATATATATATATATATATATATATATATATATATATATATATATATATATATATATATATATATATATATATATATATATATATATATATATATATATATATATATATATATATATATATATATATATATATATATATATATATGTATATATGTATATATATGTATATATATGTATATATATATATATATATATATATATATATATATATATATATATATATATATATATATATATATATATATATATATATATATATATATATATATATATATATATTAAATCCGGAAAGGGACTTACCTTAAGGAATAATGCAATCTGACCAGAATTCCTGGGTTGGTAGAATATAGAAGAAAAGAAAATGAGCAGATGGCTTTACTAAAAAGGAGATTTTTAGATAAAATCTCAGGATAACTAGAATCACATTTACTTACAATAACATAAATCAGAAGATGGAAATAATTAGGGGAGGCAAATGGGATCCTGTCGGAACACTAAATTGAGATTAATAGATGATAACTGGATGCCGGGAATTTCACTTCAAGGGCACTGTGAATAAAATTGCAGTGGGTTTACCACGTAAATGAAAGCACAGTTGAAGCAGAATGATCCACAGTGAGCAAACTCCATCTGCAATGTAGAATGCATGCGATTAACTGACGAAATTAGTCCAATTAAGAATTCAAGGATGCACTGATAGTGCCAACGGATCCTTGGGCATAACACTGTTGAATTCACATATGAACACAAATAATAGCAAAGTCATATCCGTATGAGAATTGCATTGGAAACACGGAAAATGGAAGAGCGAAAAAAAAGGAACTATGTGACTGGCAAAACATGAATTCCTGGCACTTTACCTTGTGTTGGAGAGATGGGTCCTTGTAGATTCGCCAATGACGGGGGGTGGGTGTTAAAGGAATAGTCACTGGAAATATACTGGACTGGAAGTCAGCCACGTGGTTTGGGATTTGGCTCTTAGGGAGAGGAGCTCAAAGGGTAGTAGGTGTTAGGACTATGAATAGTGTGTCTCTGACGAGAGGCATCGTGTGTTGGTCCTCATCCCTTCCCCAAGATTAATGTACCATTCTTTCAGGAGCCATGTATTTTGTATTATGCTGCCTTGACCTCGTGTTTCGCTTAGTTGACCACATGCTAAAATGCTGGGCCTGCATGGGTGATTTTGTGTCACTTGGTCACACAACTTTCTCTTTTGGTGTGAGGGCCAGATATCCTGGATCAGTGTCTCCTGTGGCACTGACCTAGGAACTCCCTTAAGTAGGGCGTGGGGCAATTATATGATCGAGGTTTGTCTCCAAGGGCGGCGAAGTGACCTGGAAAGGAGTTTTAATGCAGTCACATGGTCTAGGAAGGGAATGAAAGAACACTAAAGGAGAGAATAAGAAGAGCTTTGTAGGAGGACATTTCTACGACTGACTGTTAATGTCGACAGCGATATGAAATGATTTTACTTTAACGTATTTGCTAATGATGTTCTTGTAAGGAGAGTTGGCTTATCACTTGAGAAAACCAATCTTACTTTATCAAGTTATGGGTGAGGTAACAACTAAAAAGCTATAAACAGTCTAGTGGATCATGGACATCACTTCAACAAACAATATAACGGTTTTCTGGTTCTATTTCACCTAGATAAGTCTCAGGTGAACAAACAGATATACCACTTACCTTGTACACATTCATTAATGTCTCTAATCACTGGTAGTCAAAATGAAACACGTGCTTTTTAAAACTTTAAACTGACAAATTTATTTCTAAGTTCAAAGGTTATATGCAGAGTTCACAATCTCAAAAAGATTTACTATTAATTGGTAACAGTGTAAGATTTAAGTATCTCTTAATCAAGATTGATTCACAAAACTTTAATTTATTAAGAAAGCAATTTGGTTAAGTAAGATTCAAGCCACTAACTTTCACTCAAGTTTGAACCGTATACCTGATTAATTAAACTCAACACAAATATTCACCAAAACATCAATAGATAGAAATCAATACAAGTACTCACTGAAATCTCAAAATAAGTATGCACTGACAAAATGTTAAGCAATCACCAACACATAACTTTGTAATACACTGTGTAATTATAAAATTAGAGCAATATTATAACACAGACATATAAGAATGAAATATGCAAAAATGGAACTATACCAACAGTCATTTCACTAAGACAAAAATGTGTTTAAAGATTATATCAATCTTTCAAAAGATTACCTTCACTTTTAAAAAAGGTTAAACTCACGTCTTTCTAAGACTTTCTCAAAGACAACACTGCCAAGTCACAGTGATATATACTTCAAAAATTATAGTTAGCAGCAACACTCATTAGAACTCACTATAAGAGATATTATCCACCTCTTATCAAAATAACAGTTCTCTATCACAATAACAGCACAAAACATACTAAGTAAGATTCTCACCTTCTTCAACAGAAAACAGTAAAACACATTTTCACAATGCTTGCACAATATAAATACCTTAGATCACTCTTACAAAATTTATACTCTTTATGGGTGAATTTAACAAAACTTGTACAAAATAGGAGAGCAACCAGTATAACACCGTTACACATGAATGGTAATTGGGAGAGATAGAGAGAGAAGCTTATCCCAGCAACCCCTTTTCCTGACTGACTGTTTTCAGTACTACTCTTTTATCTTCAAGCCCTCCCAGAACACTCGAAGAATACACATAGGGAATTCACAGACTACCTTATTCCTCTCCTATAGAATACCCAAAGAATACACACACAGAGAATTCTAAGGCTCAGAAGGAAATATGCCAGAGCTCTTATCTATATGATTGACATCGTCTGTTCACTCAAACCACCTGAGCAAACAAAGAGAAGCGATTTTGGAACAATTGTTGGGCGGCTGTCAGCATGTCAACTTCACTCTCTCACTTATTCATTCTCTCTTTCTCAGATTATGGAAACATATAGTAAGCATAGGGAAATACAATTATTTCAGAATAGGCACTTAGTACAAATGTGTAACAAGCAATTTGCCGATAACCAAATGATAACCAAAGAGGCCCTTCCCTTTCTCCAAACACTTGTGTAAATACAGGAAGCAGGTAAGCGATAATGGTTCAAAAATATCTCCCTCTCTACAGCACGCTAAGAATTCGAGTCCACACTTTAATGTACTGCACAATTTATTAAACAAATGGAAAACCATATCAAAACATATTTCAGAATCACATGATATATAATTTATCTGTAAGAAAAAGACATCTTAAGATCATATTTTCATATCTCACAACAAATGATGAATCTGCAAGCAAAACGTAAAAAGTTTCATAGAGACACATATGATATTTGTAGAATGGTTTTACACATTATAATATATATATATATATATATATATATATATATATATATATATATATATATATATATATATATATATATATATATATATATATATATATATATATATATATATATATATATATATATATATATATATATATATATATATATATATATATATAATATAAACATTCGTGTGTGGTAATCAGCAACACTAGTCATCAACAAACAAGATTATGAACTGTTATTTCCTGCTTATATGTTTAATCTTGAAACTATTCGTATTTTTGTGCTATATATTAAACCAATGAAAAAAGAGGGATAGAGAATCAGTATACAACCTTAGAAGTGAGGAACATAAACTAAAAAATAGAGGAGACAGTCATGCATGGAAAATGGTAAAATATACATTGTAGGGAATGAAACTTCTGAAAAAAGTGAAAATATAAAGGAGTAAGAAATGCTTGTTAAATATTTTCTAAAGGTACAAAATCCGCAATTTGGAAACGTTTATTTATGAGATGAGATTTAATAAACTCATTTCTCACAAGAATTATTAAGTGGAAGGAGGTAGGAAGGGGTAATGGATTACTATCTCTGAGTTACTTATCAGAAAGGGAAGAGAGGAAAAAACTTGCAGACCGCCAGAAACACGTGTTACTGCTAATACCTAAAAAAGGAAAATTAATTGGATGAACATCCTAACTTCCACAATTATTCTCCTTTAAATGATGTACTATAAACTGATAAAAAAATATCTCTTGAATTGCTTTTCCTCGTTCAGTTTCTTAAATTAAATTCCGTAATTAGCAGGTATCATTACCAAAAAAGTAACAGAGCTAAAATTATACAAGAAATATATTACCTCCCAGGAATGTTATATTGAAGTTGTAAACCTCAAAATGAGAGAAAGAAGATCCGACAGGAAAATATTGAGAGTTATCCTCCTTCTGTGTAATGTTTCCTCGAATAAAAAACATGTCATCGTCATTAAGAGAACTCCAAAGGCCACATTTTCTGTGGAAAACTAATTGCTCACGGGATAAGTTTTGCAGAACTTTTATAGACCGGATTCATGATGGTCTCTGAAAGTGTTTCCTCTTCTCCTACAGAAAGATCTTGTGTAAGTATTTGGCAAGATTAGTGTATAATTTGTCAGCAACCATTTGCATTTAACTTTTCCATCAAAAATTGTTGAACAGAATTTGTGTGAAGATTGAATTTTTTTTATTGTTTAGAAATTCTGAAATCTTTGGCGGGAATATTTTAGTATTGTATATTACCCATTGTTATATGAATTTATGTTTTATGCCTGTTCCCTAAGCAACATAAACATTTAAATTCTCGACGTTATATAAAACTTACCTATGTGATGAATATTTTCTTACAATCCTTGTATTCTACAAGAAAAGATACAATCCTTGTATTCTACAAGAAAAGAAATGTGTTTCTTGCCACGAAAAAACAAACCTTATTAAAAAGGTGTTGACTCTAACTTGCTATTACTCTCAACGTAATTAAAAAACCCTTATACATTCACGTTTATTGATACATATCCTGTTATTATAATAAAACATTTGTTACATAAAGCTAGTCTACTCTGATGACAGCACCCAGCCGCGTCTACTTTATAAACACCTGATGCACTGCTGGGCCTCCAACGCCAGAGAGGAGGCTGAGTTTTAGTTTTTTTTTTTTTTATATTTTAAACAAATATTTTATACCCATAGTATATGTAATACTCTAATATATGGTATAAAAAGAAAAAAAAAATCACATAGAGCGTAGAATATTAACAACTAGCTTGCAGAAATTTACCTTACTGAAAAACTTGCACAGCAGACTACCTTCAGGACTGAGTAGGACTACCTCTTTTCCACCTGTTTCTTTCTTCATGCTGCAGAGTGTAAAAAAAAAGTCATATATATATCATATCTAATACGTAATATGGTTTTACCCTTTTGATTTATATATTACGAAATATTGAGCGTCAAACGTGATTAATGTATTGGCCTGGTTTTGGTATGTAAAAATATATTAACTCATATTTTTTTAAATGTTCTTTATACGTCACATTAAACTATCGGAATTAAGTGCGAATTTTCATGAAACTGCAAATTATTTACTTTGGTTCCTCGGCCATTCAGAATTTCGACAGCAACTTTTCTCTTAAACTGGTTACTTAGAACAGGTAAAGTCGGGGTCTTCAACACCTTTAGCTTCTTTTCATTTGTATTTTATCTCCATTTGTTTATTCAGTAATCCACACATTTCTTCTGTCAATCTATTGCTCAAAGTTCCTTGGCATTACATTAATTTTGCAGTTGAGAATTCCACCACCAAGCGAATCTGTAAGATTTTGAAAACCGATCTCCCTATTAATTCTGTTCAATCTCTTTAAAATTTAGGCTTCTTTATTTTTTCCTATAGGTTAGTGTGTACAAAAGCACATCTCCCTCACATCATTTAGAAGAAAATAGTTGAAGTGATGGATCTGGCCTTCGTAACTAAAGGCTATAGCGACCTCAGCAAAAAAAAAAGAAGGCTCGAGATACCTACAGATTTATTTCATACTAAAGGAGATATTATACTTTGTATTAATGTAGTTAAGTGAAATTCGCTGCAGCGTCTTTTCAATTGTTTCAAATGAAATCCAAGTATGAAATTCAGTCATAAACATGGAAAAAGACTTGCTTATCAGTGATTCTGGAATTTGGTCTATCAAACCGAGCACGATGGCATTCTCGCCCATTCAGCGCTTAAGACAGTGAAAGAGAGAGTTGGTGTGGTTCTACAGGAAAATAAAGAGATAAAAAAAAAGAAAAAAGGATAAGATGTACGGGGATCCAAAGAGGGAACTGGCAGTGAAAACTACAGTTGCACTAAGAACTATGGGCAGAGAGGTTGAATAACAACACTTAAGAAAGTAAGCTTGTAGGTGGGGGTTAAGGTAAAAGGTTAAAATGTGGGTGCAACTAGGAGCCGAAGGAAAGCTGCGAACACCGTTTAAAATGTCCACTGCGCACCAAGTGAGATGCACGGACGGAACCGCGCATCTCCCCCTCCTACAGGAGATGCAAGCGTTCAATCTGTTTGATTTTTTAATAATAAAAAAAAAAGAGCAGAAGTGGTTATCCACAAAGTTAACTGTGCACATCTGTACTCACGATTTAACACTGACAACACAGGAGACAGTCTAAAACTGGATATACCATTCAGAATATAAAAAAAAAAGAAATCCATTAGTTTATTTGTTCTCCATGCTGCCAAGTTTTCTCCTCTGGAGGTTCTATCAGGCCACAAGAACATTCCGTATTCGGCGGATTCCCAAGTTTTCTTAACTAGAAATCATTGATAATCATTGATCATGCAATAACGTCCAGAGAGTCTGCTCTGTACTCTCTAAATTTGCATGTTTATTATGGCAATGTTTATAAATTTAGAACATCCGAATAGTCTATTCTGTACTCCGCAGAATTAAACATTTATCAGTGCATACTTTAAAATCATAGAATATTCCAGTAATGTGTTTTGTACTCTCCACATTTCCAAGCTTTCTTCTCCCCAGATATCGTTTAGAGTTAGAAAACGGCCTAAACGCCTGTTCTATACTCTTGCGATTCGCAAGTGTTCTCCTTCAGTTATCGTTCAGTGTGTGAGAATGTTCTAATATTCTGGTACCTCTCCTCTAGATTCCGAAGTTTTCTCCTCTGTTTATTGGTAAGAACACAAGGACAGGTAAATGATACCCAGAAGAGAATATAATGATACAAACAAAAGTATGCAAAGTATAAAGGTAAACAGTAGCGTATAGCATCAGCGATCATAGTTGCTACAATAATGTCCTCAAATAAAAGGCATACATTGAATAAGATTCAATTCGTTTTTATAAATTCACACTTGCCTATGTGTGAGGGATAAGTAGATAAAACTACACGAAAAAGGTATAAAGAAGGAAGGAGCCAAAGTTTTGTTGGGGTTTAAGAATCAGTTTGAGTCTGTGATAGATTATACTGGAATGTTGGAGAGATAGTGCAGCAGATTGCTGTAAAAATCGTTCAGATAGTGAAACAAGCATGAAATTTGGCACAAACATTCCTAAGACTACGCTCTCTTAGAAAAGGGCGCTGGCCACCTGAAAATCCAAGATGGCGGCTATTTTTCAAAATGGCCGCCATCTATGTTGAGATTCACTGGTTTGGGAGCATCTATTGGATGGAATATGCCAGTTTTTTTTTTTTTTTTAAACCTCGACTTTTAGGTTATAAAAATGTTCCATACCACACATTTTATTAAAAACCCTTACTAAATGAATTGTAACCAAGATGGCGTACAAAATGGTTGCCATAAAAGTTTTTTTCTATCCACAGCGCTAGCAGACATAGAGACCAACTGTTTTTATTTAATGGTATATTCATGTGATCAGACAGTTTAACTAATATGCTATTTTCAACTGAAATAGTAATGGTATGGTCACATACAACATTGTGTCTAAGACTGTAACCATAAAAAGAAAAGAAGAGAAATACGGACTAAACGCAACCAATCTATGTATAGGTCTCTCAACCTACACCTTTGAAAAATTCGAGGATAAGAAGGTAGGCATAGCATGACACGTTGGATGCTCAAGCTAGATTATCTACTGAAGAGAGGGCAATATTTATCTAGACTTCACATTTGCAAGTGCACAGAGCTGTGCAGGGAAGACCCAGCTTGTAGCACTTGCACCTTTCCCGACAGCCTGCTTTGCATCCACATTTGGTAAGCTGTTGGCAACTCTTGGCTAAGGGCGAGTTGGTTGTCCAGAGGACTTGCCATGCTTCACCAGACTTTTGCCATCCCCACTCAGCAGGGTTCTCTGGCTGTGGCTGACACTGGGTGGCCTGCCCCACACACAACCAGCCTGGTACGCAGCACGCTTGGTGTGTTGGAGGAGAGCTCCCCTGGTTGGTGGAATGGCCTCATATGCCCTTTGTTTTCTGGCAAACATATCAAGTCTAGCCTCATCCACAGTGCCAGCAGTGCTGGATCTTTCATACATAAGTATGACAAACCTCTCCAGGACCTTCAGGTCACTCTCTTCCACTCTGAGAGGGTAGTGACTCAGTTTGGAGAACACAGTGGAGGCCTCTGGAAAGATGTTCCATGTCTGCCAGGCGGTCTTCTTGCCCTTGCTCCGGAAGGCTGACACTGTATCACAGCCTGTGAACGCATGGAAGAAGAGCATGCCATTCACCTTCTCCTGGCCCAGAGAGTTGCACAGGTCATGCACAGCAATCCAGCGCAGGCTCTGGCCTTGGCCAAATGCCACCCATAGCTTCTCTAGCCCTAGATTGTGGAGAGTGGAGAAAGCACTGACTGCAACGACAAGAACATCTGTGTCATTTGCTTTAACCGTGATGGTCTTGGCTCCATGTTCTGTGGCATATTTGGCATGGAGAAAGATGCGGGTGTCAGCTTCCTCATGAGAGCACTTTTCCAGTCCCTGAAGACTAACCTCATGAGTGCTGAGGACAGCAGACCCTTTCGTGGCAATGACAACATTTGTGGCAGACATCTGGGCAACTTTGTCTGCCAGGAACTGGAACAACTCTGTCTTGTTGGCATCGTGTCTTAGGAAATTGCGCCAGTTGGATGGAATTGTGTTCTTGTCTGTCACCTTGCGCCTTCCTCCTTGACCACGTTGGAGCCTGGTCTCAGCTTTGAGGCTGGATGTATTGTATACATCAAATACAAGATGTGATGATGTGTACTTGCTGCTATAGGATTGTATCACAGGCAAGAAGTCGCAAAGTGCATAGCCCTCAAAGGTCTTTCCTTTCTTTGGTGGCAAGGCATGGACCAAAGCTGATCCATCTACAATGAGGACATCAGTCTTTGGTTCTTTGTCTTCTAGTGTAACATGACTCTCCAGGACCGAGGTCAGCTGAGACTTCTGACATGTGTACAGCCTACCACCCTCACTAAGGGAAGCTGGGAATGTTTGATTCTCGTGCTGGAAGAATTCCTGCAGATCACATTCACGGCTCTGACAGGATATAAATAGCTTTGAGAAAAGCTGGCAATCCTCCTTCAGAAGTTTCTGCTTTGACTGTTCTACAGGAGCAGCTTCTTGCCTGAAGAAGTCAGTTCTGTTCTTCTTTATCGGCTCATAGAAGGAGACTGCATTGTTTGCCAAAAGTCTGAAAACTTCTGAAATTTAGTGCGGCCTCTGTCAAGGTGTGTCTGTAGAAGTTCTGCTGAGCTGGGGTGGGCAATGTCTTTGTTGTCAATGGAATACAGATCCTGGCTCTCTTCCTGAAAAGGACTTCCCAAGTGTTGCAAAGCCAATGACAGCTTGCTGACTCTCTCCAAGAATGTCTTCTGCGCATGAGGTGTTTGTTCATGGTGTGTTGTCTGCTCATTAGACTCCTTACTTTGAACCTCTGTTTCGTATGCAGACACCAAGCGGATGATCTCTGGGCCAGCCACCATCCATCTTCTGAGTGCTGACGGATCTTCAGTCAGCCCAGTGGCTCCGCCATCAGCCTTTATAAAGTCATTGGTCTGCTCATGAGCTTGGTCAAGAGCCATTGCTGAGAACTGTGACTTGATGTCAGCCCCATGCTCAACCATCCCTACAAACTGGAGCAGGAGAGGAGGCACAGAATTTCGTACACAAGCCTCAGAAAATGTGCCATCAAACCGTGACTGATGATCAAGTATAGACTTTCTGAGAATATTTGCTGCTTTAGCAATGATAACTGCCTCTGAAAGATCAGATGATTGAGCAAGTGCTTTTCCCACATCCTTTTGAAATGCAAGTAATACATCTCTGCCAGATTTATGAGCCTCAAGTTCTGGAATTTCTGCCAGAAGTTTGTCTTTGAGTCTCGTGGAATTTACACTTGGTGACTCTACACCTAATTGTTCCAGACGTTGTTGGTAGAGGTGGCAAATATCTGCCAGCCGAAATGTGACTGGATCATCTGAACAAAGGTTGTTTTCAACAATGTATGTCATCAGTTCTGACAGAACTAGTGGATACACATCTGATTCTGACTCAGTGCTATCTTGGTCTTTCTCAAGGCTCCTCAGGTAGGACCTTTTTCTGTTGTAGAGGGCACAAAGACAGGCATGGTGATACTTAAACTCCTGTGCAATGACATCCCCACCAGTCAACTTAGCAAGGAGCTTGCCATCACTAAGTATCTCTGCACATTCACGCAATTTCAAGTCAAGGCCCTTAGTACTAGCCTGTCTGAGATCAGATGCAGGTGCCACTTTCTCACAGAAAATGCAAACTTCATTGTCATGACTGGTTCGGCGCAGTTTTGCACGACTAGTCTCAGTGTTGCTGGTCTGGTCATTGGATTGTCGCTTTCTTGCACGGTCCAGTTTAGTGTTGTTAAACAACAAGCGACAGTTCACATGGTATTTTGCTGCATTTTTCCTGAGAGTGGCCTCTATGCCATCACCTTCATCCAGCCTTGCTGGATCCATTATCAGTGGCATTTCATTAATTTCACTGAACATGGGAATGTTCCTTGCCAGCATTGTGTACCCATCATGGTTTAGGACATGATGACTTGGAGGTGATGTCAAGTGCTCACCTCTTTTGTCCTTCTGACAAAGACAACACAAACTCCAGTTTGTTTTTCTACTGCTCAATATTGGATTGGCATCACATTCTGCCATGATTTCACTTTTGATTAAGGCCGAGGGTTATCCTTTTACCACCTTAAACAAAGCACACATTCCTGTATGGGATTCAACTAGGTTTGGTCTCCCTACACCTAGCCCGATCATTCATCCAGTGCCATTTAAGTCCCGTGTGATCTGTACACCATCCGGGTAAGTACATGAACCATCATGTACAGCCCCCATACCCTTGGCTCGGCTCTCCCGCGCTGGCACATCCTGTCTATTCAGGTGCGGCTATCTAACTATAGCTGGTCTGGGGCTGTTAGAAAGCATTTGGGACACTAAACTAAACTATACTACAACTACTAGTCTAAGACTACAGGATTAGTAAAGCTGGATTAGCTGGCACTGAACCCCATGCTGAGTTATACAGCAGTGATGTCACCAGTGTGCCCTGGTTGTGTGCAGACATACACTCTTTTACATTTATTAATTTTCCTTCAAAATTGATGAGTTATTCGAAAGAGATGGCCTCATTAGGATCTAAAACCACAGAAACCAAGATCCATGCTTAAAACGATAATTGTTGAACGGGCATTATTTCTCATTATAATTATTGTTTCTACCTTTTCTTGGCAGCCATATAGCCCCCTTATTTAAAGGTAAACTGTACTGGGAAGCTACAGAAACATAATATTCACAAGAAATAGTATGGAAGAGCTTTACCATATTGCTAGAAGCAAATACATGCCATTCTAGTGAAAAATTAGCCAAAATCTGTCGATACTGGCCGCCATCTTGGAATTTGGCCGCCATATTAAATTTTGTGCGTGGCCAGCGCCCTTTTCTGATAGAGGGAACTTTAAAGAGCACTTGTGCAAAATTTCATGCTTGTTTCACTATCTGAACGATTCTTATGAAATATGCAATTATCTGCTGCACTAAGATCGTTGTTGTGGAATTAGTTGTCGAAGAGGAAGGTCCCCAGGGAGTTAACACTGATGGACGCAGCATCTTTTAAACCGATCGGTTGTTGAATTTATCTACTCTCGCCCTCTCCTCTTATTCATTTTATTCGGTTTCGTAAAAAAAAAAAAAAAAAAAAAAAAAATATATATATATATATATATATATATATATATATATATATATATATATATATATATATATATATATATATATATATATATATATATATATATATATATATATATATATATATATATTTATCATCGCTGGTTCGGTAACTTTACATCATGACTATGAATCGCAAATGTCTTGCAGTATCTTTTGGAAGTCTAGAAAAATAAGTGTTATCTTTTCTTTTCGGCGTTTTTCCATATATATGATATTTCTTAATGACAAATTCAGCCTGTTCTTATGTTCATACATCTATAAATAAAACACATAAATGAAATGAGGATATATATATATATATATATATATATATATATATATATATATATATATATATATATATATATATATATATATATATATATATATATATATATATATATATATGCGTGTGTGTGTGCGTGTGTGTGTACAGTCATAGGTTCATACTTATTCCCGACGCTTCGTAATTTTCGATTAATTACATTTTCAAGATCTCTAGAAAAATATAAACAGACATTTGCATAAAGCATATTTGACGCACTTAAAGTTATGCAATATTTTAAAATAAAGATGCATTAAAACTCACAAGTATGAGGTTGTATTTGACCAAACTTCCACCGGAATAAAATAATCACAAGTGGTGGGAAATTAAGACACAAAATAAAGAAGAAAATATACCTCAAGACAAGAGGAGGTGAATGGCGGTTGACTGCGTGTTTAATGAGGGAACCAGATGTTTGATCAATAAGGATTCTTAAAAACATAATTCACGAATGTTAGGCGTCTGCTACATGATTTTAAAATCTTTATTTTCATTCTAACTTTTACAGCTTTTAAAGTGAGTCCTCATGTTCCGGGTTCGTGAGTCTGCTTCCTGTCCGGAAACTGATTCCACTGACATATATAAGTCCTCGAGTTCCACTTCGGGCCAGTATATTTATATACCCCTAAAGAGGACATGAAAGGGTACATTCGATCCTTGAACAGAAACAGAGAACGATGGTCAAGGGATTCGTCGGACTCAGGTTAATATTCATGGCAGGAAAATTGTTAAGTAATTTGTCGAAAATTACTAAACAATTTCTTCTACCCGCCAATGAAATACCCTACTGTACCAAACTGGAATTATATATATATATATATATATATATATATATATATATATATATATATATATATATATATATATATATATATATATATATATATATATATATATATATATATATATATATATATATATATATATATATATATATATATATATATATATATATATATATATATATATATATATATATATATATATATATATATATATATATATATATATATATATATATATATATATATATATATATATATATATATATATATATATATATATATATATATATATATATATATATATATATATATATATATATATATATATATATATATATATATATATATATATATATATATATATATATATATATATATATATATATATATATATATATATATATATATATATATATATATATATATATATATATATATATATATATATATATATATATATATATATATATATATATATATATATATATATATATATATATATATATATATATATATATATATATATATATATATATATGTGTGTATAATATGTCTCTCATCATCTGGAACTCTCCACATGGACGTTGAATTAGTACAATATTAACTGTCTTTGGGTCCATAAATCCACTCATTCACTTCAGTTATTTATATTCTGCTTCCTTCATAAAATGTCCTTGTTAATATTTAAATCCAAAATAAAAGTCATGATAAATTTGATCAACTTTCTGACCCAAATTTTAAAAGATGCAAATCTTCACAATGTAAGTAATGGATACAGAGATCTATATACAATATATATATATATATATATATATATATATATATATATATATATATATATATATATATATATATATATATATATATATATATATATATATATATATATATATATATATATATATATATATATATATATATATATATATATATATATATATATATATATTGTAATGGTATGTTTAAACGTTACCAACGTTCACTCATAAATTTCCTCTTCAAGTATCCATATAATCTGATATGAAGTCCACAATAGGGTGGAATCATCCCAAAACTCAATAAACAAAATGAAAGAATGAATTCAAGGTGGGGGAGTAAACAAACAATACGAAAAACATAAATTTGATAGAAATTACGCCTGAACCTCTTTAATACAGGTAATAAATGAATCATTTTCACTCTTAATAATAATCACTCAAAATACACCTACACTTAAGATAGTTACTAAACATTCAAAACTAAAAATTAGGGGGTCCTGAAAGGAGGAGGAAATTGCAAAGTAAGAAAAACCTAACAAGTTAAAAACTAATTTTCTTATAAATAAACTTGTCTCTTATTAGCTTCTTGAATAAATAAATTGTTTATAGTCTCCTCGAAGAATAAGGGTGTCCTCTGCGTCTGGAGTAGAATAACAGGTGGTTAACCAACTCAGGCCTAACCAAGCAGAGGTGGTGGGTGCATCTGAAAGGACCTACAGATTGGTAATCCAGAGAGGTCTTCTAATTTGAAGATATCAGTAATTCAGTATAAATCTTCAAGTTCTGAGGATAAGTGAAATCCACCAGCATATGCTGCAATCACCAAGAAGCAAGTCACAGTAATATCCTTCATCTACGAAGCAAGGCAAAAATGTTCCGAATAGGAAAAGGTTCAGTGAACAATCACCTGTTATCTGAACAGAAGCTACAAAGTCACCCCCCTAACCCCCGGTGGAGGGACCGCACACACACAACCTCCTTGAAAAGTAAACACAAACTTTAATAACAAGCAAACAATTGTTATACTCAAGAGGAGGTCCACGGCAAGTGAAACTTACAAGACTAGTTTTAACAAATTAAATAAAAACTAAATTTAATCATAACACTTAAAGAAAAAGGATCACATAATAATATATATATATATATATATATATATATATATATATATATATATATATATATATATATATATATATATATATATATATATATATATATATATATTTATACATGCATACATATTTGATTTTTCAGTTTTATGTATCTTTTTCTTCTAGTCTACATCCACTTTCTTTCATCATATAGAATTCGGTATCTTCACCTTAACTCAATCTTTTTTTGAAAAGAAAAGCATCGTTAAGATTAGATGTAGACTTACGACTATATAGATAAATGAGAGGCACTGTTTTATATTTATTATGTTCTTGCAGTAACCAATGAATACGGATTCTGTTCCTACCTTTATGTGCATCGAAAAACACTGACATGTTTTCTTCGAGTTAATGGAACACATTCGTTTTCACCTATTATTGGAACAGAAATATGATAGTTCATAAGAATGGAAAATGTTTCTTCTCTTGGATTCGGAATTATTTCAGTGATTCATTAGCAGTGTCATGAACCGAGAAAAAGAGAACGCCTCATCGAAGTGAGCTTTGTTAGAAACTCAAGCAATGATGCACAAAGGAGCAAAAACGAGGAAATTGCGTGACACGTCTCCCTCGGAA